>NW_023994479.1:135000-311998 GCF_015586225.1 Lucilia sericata
ATCTATCTATCTATCTATCTATCTATCTATCTATCTATCTATCTATCTATCTATCTATCTATCTATCTATCTATCTATCTATCTATCTATCTATCTATCTCTATCTATCTATCTACTATCTATCTATCTATCTATCTATCTATCTATCTCTATCTATCTATCTATCTATCTATCTATCTATCTATCTATCTATCTATCTATCTATCTATCTATCTATCTATATATCTATCTATCTATCTATCTATCTATCTATCTATCTATCTATCTATCTATCTATCTATCTACTATCTATCTATCTATCTATCTATCTATCTATCTATCTATCTATCTATCTATCTATCTATCTATCTATCTATCTATCTATCTATCTATCTATCTATCTATCTATCTATCTACTACTATCTATCTATCTATCTATCTATCTATCT
Organism: Lucilia sericata; assembly: GCF_015586225.1. Classification (NCBI taxonomy): domain Eukaryota; kingdom Metazoa; phylum Arthropoda; class Insecta; order Diptera; family Calliphoridae; genus Lucilia; species Lucilia sericata. The sequence continues at coordinate 135,429 of NW_023994479.1, forward strand.
ATCTATCTAGCTATCTATCTATTATCTATCTATCTATCATCTATCTATCTATCTATCTATCTATCTATCATCTATCTATCTATCTAATCTATCTATCTTCTATTCTATCTTTCTATCTATCTACCTATCTATCTATCTATCTTCTATCTAAGCTATCTATCTATCTATCTATCTATCTATCTATCTATCTATCTATCTATCTATCTATCTATCTATCTATCTATCTATCTATCTATCTATCTATCTATCTATCTATCTATCTATCTATCTATCTATCTATCTATCTATCTATCTATCTGGTAAGCTGGGCACATCCACCTTCAAACTGCAGGGCAAATTTCTCAGTAAGAAGATATATTCACTTGTACAGATGTAGTTGTTGCTGTATATCTATGTATGTAATTTTAACACTTCTTTCGTAGCGGTCTTTAATCATTGGTGGAATCGGGATACGGTACTCACTGCGATAAACGTGCTAAAGTAGTAAAGAGTAGAGATTACGCAGCTCTCACACATGAAAAATACATTTATAATATTATCTAATATTTGAAATTAGTAAATCTCATTGAAATCTTTTTAAAAAATAACCAATCAAAATCTAGTAGATTTTGGATTCAAGATAATTGGCAAGGAATGTTGCAGGTTTTTAAATCTACACTTATGTTAAACATAAAACGGGCTGGATGTTTTTCCCCTTGTTACTGTCAACTTGGTAATAAATGAAAAATTTTAAAGATTTTTATTATTTAGTAATTGAGATGCTTTAAATTTATTTTTTGGTTTCTTCACAGGCTGATTTTTAAGAGTTTTTTTTTTTTGCTAATATCAATTACGGTCAAAAATTTCACCTTTCCCAGACCACATCATGAACAATTATTGGAAAGATTTTAATGTTCTTTTTTCATTATCAGCTAGTTTTGTTATACTAAGTTTAATTAACGTGCTTTATTAAATGTAAATGTCATTTTTAAACCAAACTAATAAAAATAGTTTATTAAACTTATCTTTAAATTATGTTAGCATATTCTTAATACTTTTTTGATTTTTGGATTTCTAGATTGCATAGTGGAAATTTATTTAAAAATACTGTAAAAAAACAACTTAGAAATCTGGTAAAAATCAATGGAATCGTAACTAATATCTTCTTGATCTTAATTAACAGCCAATTCCGCGTTCTTCATAAATTCCTACTTTAAACTTGCTAACAATTTTCAATCATCTAATTTGTAATAATATGAACATAAAAATCCCCCACTGTGCATATTCAGGTGGTTGCGGCGTCTGCAATCTACTACATATGTATAATGTTTTTCCTATTAATACAACATTTATCCTGTTAATGGTCTAAATGATGTCAAGTAAATTATCATTTAACCATTGGCAATTATAACCAGTTCTGCATATTTGCTATTTTCGTAAACAATAATCATCTTTTAAACATTTTTTCTCTCTCTCTCTCTCTCTCTCTTTCTTTAAGCATTTAATCTTAAGTTATGCATGTTTTGTAGGAAAACATATACAATTTAAACGCATTTTTTCCAAATGGAACGTTTAATGCTTCCTTTCTACTCTTTAATCATGGCAAGATTATGGCAAAACTGTTTTGGGTTAGCAAGTGTTTAATTGATACGAGGAATGAGGGAGTAATTTTTAAGTTTCTTTGAAAATAATCAATCTATAAAAAGATGAATTTTTGCAACATTATCCATAAGGTTCTCCTCGAGAATTTTCTATAAAAATAGAAAATGTGCAAAAATTTTCTTTAAGTAGAAAAAAAAAATTCTATAAAAAAGAACAATTTACTACAAACGAAGGAAATTCTCGATACTTCTCCATAAAAATTTTCAAAAATTGTTTATAAAAAGTGAAATTTTCCACAAATTTTCTATAAAAAGATAAAATTTCTCAAAATTTTCTTTAATAAGAGAAATTTTCCTAAAATTTACTATAAAAAGAGAGATTTGACCAAAGTTTACTATAAAAATAGAAAAATTCCCAAAAAATTTTTATAAAAAGAGAAATTTCCAAAAATATTCTATAAAAAAAAGAAATTATCCAAAAATTTTCTATAAAAATTGAAATTTTCCCAAAATTTTCTATAAAAGGAGAAATTTTCCAAAAATTTTCTATAAAAAGAGAAATTTTGCAAAAATTTTCTCTAAAAAGAGAAATTTTCCAAAAATGTTCAATAAAAAGTGAAAATTTCCAAAAGTTTTCAATTAAAAGTGAAAAATTCGAAAAATAAAAAGAGAAATTTTTCAAAAATGTTCTATAAAAAGTGAAATTTAAAAAAAATTTTCTGTAGAAGAATTTTTCAACATGAAAAGAGAAATTTCCCAAAAAAAATTTATAAAAAGACACATTTTTCAAATATTTTATAAAAAAAGAGGCATTTTTCAAAAATTTTCTGTAAAAAGAGAAATTTTTCAAAAAGTTTCTATAAAAAGAAAAATGTTTCAAAAATTTCTAAAAAAAAAAAAAAATGGAAAATTTGTTTAAAAAGAGTAAATGTTCGAAAATTTTCTGTACAAAGAGAAAATTTTCTATAAAAAGAAAAAATCTTCGAAAATTTTCTATAAAAAGATAAAATCTTCGAAAATTTTCTATACAAACAGAAAATCTTCGAAAATTTTCTATAAAAAGAAAAAATCTTCGAAAATTTTCTATAAAAAGAGAAAATTATTGAAAATTTTCTATTTAAAGAATAAAATCTTCGAAAATTTTCTATAAGAAGAGAAAATCTTCGAAAATTCTCTAAAAGAAGAGAAAATCTTCTAAAATTTTCTATAGGAAGAGAAAATCATTGAAAATTTTCTATAAAAAGAGAAAATCATTGAAAATTTTCTATAAAAAGAGAAAATCATTGAAAATTGTCTATAAAAAAAAGAAAATCTTCGAAAATTTTCTATAAGAAGAGAAAATTTTCTATAAGAAGAGAAAATCTTCGAAAATTTTCTATAAGAAGAGAAAATCTTCGAAAATTTTCTATAAAAAGAGAAAATCTTCGAAAATTTTCTATAAAAAGAGAAAATCTTCGAAAATTTTCTATAAGAAGAGAAAATCATTCAAAATTTTCTATAAAAAGAGAAAAATCATTGAAAATTTTCTATTAGAAGAATAAAATCTTCGAATATTTTCTATAAAAAGAGAAAATCTTCGAAAATTTTCTATAGAAAGCGAAAATCTTCGAAAATGTTCTATAGAAAGAGAAAATGTTTGAAAATTAAAAAAAATTATCTTTAAAAAGAGAAAATATTCTATAATTTTCCATAATAAGAGGAACTGTTGGAACATTTTCTGTACAAAGACATAATGTTCGAAAATTTTCTATAAAAAGCCAAATTTTCGAACATTATCTGTAACTATAGAAGTTTTTGAAAATATTTTATAAAAAAAACTGAAATTTTCAACAAACAGAGAAACTTTAATTAATTTTCTATAAAAAGAGAATGTTTTTGAGAAAAGATTGAAGTCATAAAACTTTTCAAACGCACCTCCTACCTAATATATTAATGCTTTATTAAAACTTATCATCATACAAAAATTTAGTAGTTTGTAGTTGCTTTCAAAATGTACTAAAAATTTGTGTTTAAAACATTCCTTTTGATAATCACCACTTAATAGACAAAAATTTATAGTTTATGTCTATTTCAAAGCGATTTTTTTTTTTTTGGCGTTACAAACACTGATGTCTTCTTAATTGTTAAACATATTTTAATGTCATCATTAACATGTTGAGAATCTGAAATTGAAAAAAAGCAAACATGTAGAAGCTGGTAAATTCCAGATAAATTTCTGTCAAAATTACTGATTGAAATCATTAATTCTGTTGTTGGTTTTTATCCATGAAATAAACATCTTTAGTAGAATTATTAAAAAGCTATAAACTTGGTTTATTCTTAAGGGTGTAGAGGGGGTCTTGACTTTCTTAAGTATATAAAAAACCTGTTGCAGTTGCTTAGTCGTGGTACGTTGGGTAAGCTTATGATGGTGTTATTGAAATGTCTTTAGAAAACTTGTAAGTGGTTGTTAGCAATTGGTTAGATCTTTTTCTGTCTATAATTTTGTATATTTTTTTTTCTATTACTAATAGTTAGGTGGCGTAATGGCAGGCGCTTAAACATTATAATGGACATTGAGTCTTGTCTATAGATGTGTAGGTAGTAGAAAATGTTTAAAAGAAAATTATGGTCTTCAAAATGTAAGAGAGGCTCTAAATAATGTTGGGTTTTGTTGGTCAAGTTTTTGGCCTAATACAATTCCAAAGAGTTACAATTGCCTCTACATAAAATGTTAAATTTCCATGTTAATATTTTATTTGCGAATATTACAAGAATTTTTTAAGTACAAAAAAAACTAAATTCACAGAATATTCTCGGCAAAATGAAATATAAAAAGATAAAATTCAAAATTATAAAACTACAATATTTTTTAAAACTATTTTATATAAATTAAGGTAACAATTTCATTTTATAATATTTTTCGCGAATATTCCTCAAACTTTCATAACACTACACATTTTTACTTTAATCAAGTCTTTTTATTTTTTATTTCTTTTAACGAACTGTTAATCTATTTTTTATTCATATTTAATTTATTTAAAATATAATTGAAAAAAAAAATAAAATTTTTTATTACATTTAAATGACTTTTCTCATTCATTAAGGTTTTTTCCCCAAGCGACCATTAACTGTCAACCTTAATTCATATATGACTGTAAAAATATTGTAATATTCTAGTGGTTTAGCTGTTTTTTTACTATTTATTATTTATATATTTATATAGATTTAGTGGATTTTGCACTCACAAAATTATTGTTTTCAAATAAAACTGACAAGGCTATAAATATTTTAATGGAAAAGTAATGAATAGTTAAAAGGTAAGGTTGTAGCAAGATGTATAGGTTCAAAGCGAATTCGAAATACTCTTTTTCTAAAAATATTTTCGAACGTTTTCTGCAAAAAGAGTTATCATTGAGATAAAATGAACATTTTCGAAAATTTTTTATAAAAAAGGAAATTTTTTGAAAATGTTCCATAAAAAGAAAAATTTTTTGAAATTTCGAAAAATTAAGTTTGAAAAAAAATCTTTGAAAATTTGCTATAAAAAGAAAAGATTTTATATCAAAAAGAGAAGACTTCGTAAATTTTCTATAGAAAAGCGAAATCTTCAAAGAATTTCAATAAAAAAGAAAAATCTTCGAAAAATTTCTATAAAAAAGCTAAATCATCGAAATTTTCTTCGAAAATTTTCTATAAAAAAAGAGAAACATTTTCGAAAATGTTCTATAAAAAGAGAAATCTTTAAAGATTTTCTATATTTTCTTTAAAAAAGATAAACCTTCGAAGATTTTTTTATAAAAAGATACAATTTTGAAGATTTTCTATAAAAAATATAAATCGTCGAAGATTTTCTATAAAAAAGAGAATTCTACGAAGATTTTCTATAAAAAAGAGAAATATGCGAATATTTTCTATAAAAAAAAAGAAATCTTCGACGATTTTCCTGAAAAATAGAGAAATCTTCGAAAATTTTCTATAAAAAAGAGAAATTTTCCAAGATTTTCTATAAAAAAGAGAAATCTGCAAAGATTTTCTATAAAAAAAGAGAAATCTGCGAAGATTTTCTATAAAAAAGAGAAATCTTCGAAGATTTTCAATAAAAAAAGAGAAATCTTCGAAGATTTTCAATAAAAAAGAGAAATCTTCGAAGATTTTCTATAAAAAAAGAGAAATCTTCGAAAATTTTCTATAAAAAAGAGAAATCTTCGAAGATTTTCTGTAGGTAGGTAGGCGAAATATTCGAAAAAAAGAGAAATCTGCAAAGATTTTCTATAATAAAAGAGAAATCTTCGAAAATTTTCTATAAAAAGAGAAATCTTCGACGATTTTCCTGAAAAAAAGAGAAACCTTCGAAGATTTTCTATAACAAAAAGAGAAATCTTCGAAGATTTTCTATAAAAAAAGAGAAATCTGCGAAGATTTTCTATAAAAAAGAGAAATCTTCGAAAATTTCCTTTAAAAAAAAGAAATCTTCGAAGATTTTCTATAAAAAAAGAGAAATCTTTTTAATAAAAAAAAAGAGAAATCTTCGAAGATTTTCTATAAAAAGAGAAATCCTCGAAGATTTTCTATAAAAAAAGAGAAATCTTGGAAGATTTTCTATAAAAAAAAGAAATCTGCGAAGATTTTCTATAAAAAAAGAGAAATCTGCGAAGATTTTCTATAAAAAAGAGAAATCTGCGAAGATTTTCTATAAAAAAGAGAAATCTGCGAAGATTTTCAATAAAAAAGAGAAATCTGCGAAGATTTTCAATAAAAAAAAGAGAAATCTGCGAAGATTTTCAATAAAAAAAGAGAAATCTTCGAAGATTTTCAATAAAAAAAGAGAAATCTTCGAAGATTTTCTATAAAAAAAGAGAAATCTTCGAAAATTTTCTATAAAAAAGAGAAATCTTCGAAGATTTTCTATAGGTAGGTAGGCGAAATATTCGAAAATGTCCTTTAAAAAGGGAATTTTTGGGATATGTCCCATAAAAAAGGAATTTTTGGAAAATATCCTATAAAAAAGGGAATTTATGGAAAATTTTGTATAAAAAGAGAAAAAGAAGTGAAATTTCTTAAAAAAGGGAATTTTAAAAAGGAAATTTTTGAAAATTTTCCTACAAAAAGGAAATTTTTGAAAATTTTCCTACAAAAAGAAAATTTTTGAAAATTTTCCAACAAAAAGGAAATTTTTGAAAATTTTCCTACAAAAGGAAATTTTTGAAAAATTTCCTACAAAAAGGAAATTTTTGAAAAATTTCCTACAAAAAGGAAATTTTTGAAAAATTTTCTATAAAAATGAAATTTTTGAAAAGTTACCTCTAAAAATTTCCTTTTTATAGGAATTTTTTTAAAAATTTCCTATAGAAACAAAATTTTAGGAAATTTCCAATAAAGAGGTAATTTTTGGTAAATTACCTTTTTTCTATTAAAAGAGGATTTTTGGAAAATTTTCTATAAAAAGCTATATTATCGAGAATTTTTCGAAAAGACAAGATTAAAAAAATGATCATGTCTTATGTTTTATACAAAATTTTCTCAAGTTAAAGAGTTTATTTTCAATACAAAATTTATCTCAAACCAAATAGTATTTATTACTTTTTCTTGCTTAGTAAAGAAATATTGCAAATGTCACAAACAAATTGTCAAAAGCTTTTAAAACTTGACAGAGCTGAAATATAAAAAATATTGTTTCAAATTAAACTTTGGGAAGTAAACCCAAGACAAATAAGCAGAATTGCAACAGATTTGTATAATTTTGAGATCAAATATTTCTAAACAGAATTGAAAGAAATTTAAAAGATTTTGAAAGAAATTTCCTATTTTATGCTCTCTAAATATAGAAAGCTTTTTATGGCAATAACAGCATAAGTCACAAAATATTTGTTTAATGCTTAATTACCAAAAACTTAAGGAAAAAACTATTTTTTTAAATGGTGTATTAGTAAACAGTTTATGGAAATATATTGCTAGAGTTTTAGAAAATATGTGACTTAACAGGTTATTGCAGTAAACAGTTCTTATGTTTAGTGTTAATTTAACATATTTTCAAAACTTTTTATGGTCCTACTTCCCATGTTTCTAATTATTATTCATTATTACAAATATTTATGTCTTTTAAACATTCAACACATTTATATTTATTAAAGATATTAAATAAAACTAATAAATAAATTAAATTAAAAAAATTACAATCGATTACAATTAAACAAATTGTACAATTTAGCATGAATATTACAAAAAATAGAAAGACTTTATTATAGTTTTGCATAAAAATTTATTCATAATATAAGGTAATAGCTACTAACCAACCAGTAGTCCAGAGACTAATAACACTTTTAAAACCTTTAATAGAAATTGTTCTTTAATGGACTAATTACAAATGCAAACATACATACTAATACATATATATTGTTTAATAACATAATTTATATTAATTTTTTTCAATAGATCTAAATTATATAAAGAGATTGAGCCACATAGACCAACAAGTTAACAGAGAGAAAAATTTTACTTGTTTAACTATATTTGGCCTTTGGTAATTTCTTTAACATAAAAATCCATAAAAATGTTTCCCGCCTTTTTAATTTATTCCACTGACAACATTTCTTCATTAAATAAAAAAAGTCCTTGTAAGTATTATATAGTATTTTGCTCTAGTTTACAGTCTATAGTCTGAGAAGAAATACAAAAATACATAATGCCGGTTCATGACTAAAATGAAAATGGAAACAAGAAGTTAAAATAAGAAAAAAAAAGAAACAATAACAAAATGAGTATAATAATAAATGAAATTAAAAGCAAACACTCTTTTTTTTAAAACAGCATCAGACAAACTCATGGGAAAGACTCCTACGAACACACACACAGACCCACAACTCATTTACAAATAACGCAGCAGCAAGCAGGCGAAATGAAAAACTTTGTCCTTGGCTGGAGAAAGAAAAAAAAATCGAAATTAAAAAAGAAACAACTACAAAAAAAAAATACGTCTTGCATTTAGTAAGATGCCGACAACGACGTAGCTAAAGAGAATGGCAAAATGAAATTTATTTGCTGTGTTTTCCTGTGGCTGCCTTGAAACAGCCACTACACTCTCTTGCCTTTCCTGTCGCTTAAAATCTAAAGGATCTAAAGGTTTTTTTTCTTCTGCTGTAGTGTTGCTGCTTTTCATTTGTGCTGATTATGCACTTTGTCGCCTTCTTGTGCCCCAATTTATTGTTGTCGTCTGTCTACATTATTACTTTTTTTCATTTTTTGCTCAATTTTTGTTTATTTAGTTCAGTTATTAACCCAGTTTTTATAATTTTTCTTACTTTTCCCCATTTCGTGCTGATGAGCTACAGCAGCAACTGCGGTAGGAGGAATGTAAGTTCTTCAAGAAAATAAGGAAATATTTAACGTCTGTCTGTCTGTTTGGGGGTGTGTTTGTTTAGAGCTTTTCCTTGGGTGTCTGTAAAGTATAATGAATGAATGGCTGATGACTTGCTGGAGTTTGTTTTTATAATTTTCTTCCTTCAATTCTGTGTCCTTGTTTTAATTTTAATTTTCTTTTTCCTTGATGTTGTACTATTTTTCTAAAATATCTGGATGCTGGGTAGTGGGAGAAGAAAAAATAATAAACGTGGTTGACATTGTGTCGTCATCATTTTTTCTAGGTCAAGAACTTGGCTGAAGTTTTTTTCTTCTTCCTCTCTCTCTATTTATTTAATTTTGTGTTTAACATATTAATGAGCAAAAGTGAGAAATTAATTTAATGATTTTTATTATTTTCTTTACAGGAATTCTTTGTTACTCTAAATTAAAGTAAGTTTTTTTTTTGGTTGATTTAATTTAATAAAATTTTCTTTAATCAAACATTACCAAAGATTTGTACAAAAATACTAAAGTTTTTAAATAAAATAATTTGTCATTTATATGACATCATGCTGTAAACTCATCAATTTTGTTAAGAGACAAATCACATCATTAATTTTGAAATTGTAAAAATTGACTGATACAGTGTGCAATAAAAAATAAGCAGCACCCGTACAAATAACATGGAAGTTTCCAAAAACATCAAAAAATCAGTTCTAGTTCAGTTCTAGTTCAGCTCTAGTTCAGTTCTAGTTCAGTTCTAGTTAGTCAGTTCTAGTTTAGTTCAGTTCTAGTTCAGTTCAGTTCAGTTCAGTTCAGTTTCTAGTTCAGTTCTAGTTCAGTTCTAGTTCAGTTCTAGTTCAGTTCTAGTTCAGTTCTAGTTCAGTTCTAGTTCAGTTCTAGTTCAGTTCTAGTTCAGTTCTAGTTCAGTTCTAGTTCAGTTCTAGTTCGTTCTAGTTCAGTTCTAGTTCAGTTCTAGTTCAGTTCTAGTTCAGTTCTAGTTCAGTTCTAGTTCAGTTCTAGTTTAGTTCAGTTCTAGTTCAGTTCTAGTTCAGTTCTAGTTTAGTTCTAGTTTAGTTCAGTTCAGTTCAGTTCTAGTTCAGTTCTAGTTCAGTTCTAGTTCAGTTCTAGTTCAGTTCTAGTTCAGTTCTAGTTCAGTTCTAGTTCAGTTCTAGTTCAGTTCTAGTTCAGTTCTAGTTCAGTTCTAGTTCAGTTCTAGTTCAGTTTAGTTCAGTTCTAGTTCAGTTCTAGTTCAGTTCTAGTTCAGTTCTAGTTCAGTTCTAGTTCAGTTCTAGTTCAGTTCTAGTTCAGTTTAGTTCAGTTCTAGTTCAGTTCTAGTTCAGTTCTAGTTCAGTTCTAGTTCAGTTCTAGTTCAGTTCTAGTTCAGTTCTAGTTCAGTTCTAGTTCAGTTCTAGTTCAGTTCTAGTTCAGTTCTAGTTCAGTTCTAGTTCAGTTCTAGTTCAGTTCTAGTTCAGTTCTAGTTCAGTTCTAGTTCAGTTCTAGTTCAGTTCTAGTTCAGTTCTAGTTCAGTTCTAGTTCAGTTCTAGTTCAGTTCTAGTTCAGTTCTAGTTCAGTTCTAGTTCAGTTCTAGTTCAGTTCTAGTTCAGTTCTAGTTCAGTTCTAGTTCAGTTCTAGTTCAGTTCTAGTTCAGTTCTAGTTCAGTTCTAGTTCAGTTCTAGTTCAGTTCTAGTTCAGTTCTAGTTCAGTTCTAGTTCAGTTCTAGTTCAGTTCTAGTTCAGTTCTAGTTCAGTTCTAGTTCAGTTCTAGTTCAGTTCTAGTTCAGTTCAGTTCTAGTTCAGTTCTAGTTCAGTTCTAGTTCAGTTCTAGTTCAGTTCTAGTTCAGTTCTAGTTCAGTTCTAGTTCAGTTCTAGTTCAGTTCTAGTTCAGTTCTAGTTCAGTTCTAGTTCAGTTCTAGTTCAGTTCTAGTTCAGTTCTAGTTCAGTTCTAGTTCAGTTCTAGTTCAGTTCTAGTTCAGTTCTAGTTCAGTTCTAGTTCAGTTCTAGTTCAGTTCTAGTTCAGTTCTAGTTCAGTTCTAGTTCAGTTCTAGTTCAGTTCTAGTTCAGTTCTAGTTCAGTTCTAGTTCAGTTCTAGTTCAGTTCTAGTTCAGTTCTAGTTCAGTTCTAGTTCAGTTTCTAGTTCAGTTCTAGTTCAGTTCTAGTTCAGTTCTAGTTCAGTTCTAGTTCAGTTCTAGTTCAGTTCTAGTTCAGTTCTAGTTCAGTTCTAGTTCAGTTCTAGTTCAGTTCTAGTTCAGTTCTAGTTCAGTTCTAGTTCAGTTCTAGTTCAGTTCTAGTTCAGTTCTAGTTCAGTTCTAGTTCAGTTCTAGTTCAGTTCTAGTTCAGTTCTAGTTCAGTTCTAGTTCAGTTCTAGTTCAGTTCTAGTTCAGTTCTAGTTCAGTTCTAGTTCAGTTCTAGTTCAGTTCTAGTTCAGTTCTAGTTCAGTTCTAGTTCAGTTCTAGTTCAGTTCTAGTTCAGTTCTAGTTCAGTTCTAGTTCAGTTCTAGTTCAGTTCTAGTTCAGTTCTAGTTCAGTTCTAGTTCAGTTCTAGTTCAGTTTCTAGTTCAGTTCTAGTTCAGTTCTAGTTCAGTTCTAGTTCAGTTCTAGTTCAGTTCTGTTCAGTTCTAGTTCAGTTCTAGTTCAGTTCTAGTTCAGTTCTAGTTCAGTTCTAGTTCAGTTCTAGTTCATTCTAGTTCAGTTCTAGTTCAGTTCTAGTTCAGTTCTAGTTCAGTTCTAGTTCAGTTTCTAGTTCAGTTCTAGTTCAGTTCTAGTTCAGTTCTAGTTCAGTTCTAGTTCAGTTCTAGTTCAGTTCTAGTTCAGTTCTAGTTCAGTTCTAGTTCAATTCTAGTTCAGTTCTAGTTCAGTTCTAGTTCAGTTCTAGTTCAGTTCTAGTTCAGTTCTAGTTCAGTTCTAGTTCAGTTCTAGTTCAGTTCTAGTTCAGTTCTAGTTCAGTTCTAGTTCAGTTCTAGTTCAGTTCTAGTTCAGTTCTAGTTCAGTTCTAGTTCAGTTCTAGTTCAGTTCTAGTTCAGTTCTAGTTCAGTTCTAGTTCAGTCTAGTTCAGTTCTAGTTCAGTTCTAGTTCAGTTCTAGTTCTAGTTCAGTTCTAGTTCAGTTCTAGTTCAGTTCTAGTTCAGTTCTAGTTCAGTTCTAGTTCAGTTCTAGTTCAGTTCTAGTTCAGTTCTAGTTCAGTTCTAGTTCAGTTCTAGTTCAGTTCTAGTTCAGTTCTAGTTCTTATGAAAACTTTTCCCAAAATGTTGCAATTTAGTGTCATTTGAATTGAATTTATAGAAAATTTTCAATAAATTTTAAATTTTAGAAAATTGGGAAAAATTTTCGTTTTAGTAAATTTTCATTTCCCTAGACATTTCGATTTATTTTTATATAAGTTTTTGTTTAATTTAAATCTTAATATGAAATTTAAAATTCATGTAACTTTTTCTTTTGACCATTCTTGTGTTTACGCCATTCAAATCTGTCTTAGTGATGAATTGTCATCTTGTTTTGTTGTCATACGAAAACTCATTATTATCGTCTGACTAATATAAATAAATAACCAACAACCTGCTCGTGAATATTCCTTAGATAATTAGGCACAATAAATTTTACATTTAAATTCCCAATAGCTTTAACATACATTTATTAAAGCTTTAGCAAGACGAAAATTTCTTTCAATAGATAAATGTACAATAAATGAAAATGTAATTTTTATGTTATTTTTCAAGGTATTGTTATGATTTCAAAAGATATTTAAAGATATTTGTAAAAATTTTGTATATTAAAAAAAAACATTTTGATTGAAAACTAACCTTGTAATGATTGTATTCTTTATACTCATTGATGATAACTTCTGTAAATATAAGACAACATTGATTCGTTTTTACAAATAGATATTTGTTTAAGGGTTGTTAAAAATCAATAATTTGTTAAATAAAATTTGCATATTTTTTTAATTTTATTCAAATATCTTAAAACTATTTTTGCGAATTAGTTCATATTTTCATAATATATTGCTACGAGGGTAGTTTTTGTGCTGCAAATAAAAAATGAGGCATAAATGAAAATTAATATATAATTTTGCAAGGGTGTTTCAAGTGAAGTGCAAATTTTACATCTTTTTTAAACTTTCAAGATTTTATTAAATAAAATTTGACTCCGTGAGGTTCTTGAATTTTTTAATATTTTTTTACCACCTTAAAAAGTCCTTTTACGATTTGTTCACATTCCACAGAACTATTGAAACATGTCATTCCATAGTATTTTACTTTTTAACTTAAAATCCTCAATACAAATAATGTTGCCATAAAAATCAAATATTTATTTCTTTTTCTACTCTAAACAGAGAAAATTTACATCACATTTATTTCTTTTAACGTCACACACAAAAAACGTCTTAGAAAATGCATTTCAAGTTTCTTCTTGTTGCATTCAAGCAATCAATTGTAAGACAAACCTTCCGTAATATTGGCAAATATACATAATACATATCTAAGGAAAATCTATTGAAATAAGCAAATATTTGTAATTTGGTTTGATGTTTACCTGACACTAAACAAGATTTTTCTTCTAACTGTTTTTTATTCTTTTATTTTTGGTTCTGTGATGTACTTATTTTTTTTTTCTGACACATACCAAATTGCAAATAAACATGCCAGTTCAATGATTATTACTTTTTTCGGTGTTGCTTAAATAAACAACCAAACTTTGTTAGCTTGTGATAATTTTTATAGGAAGTTGGCCCGCCTAGGAGTTGGGTAACAGAGTTCAGTTCTAGTTCAGTTCTAGTTCAGTTCTAGTTCAGTTCAGTTCTAGTTCAGTTCTAGTTCAGTTCTAGTTCAGTTCTAGTTCAGTTCTAGTTCAGTTCTAGTTCAGTTCTAGTTCAGTTCTAGTTCAGTTCTAGTTCAGTTTCTAGTTCAGTTCTAGCTCAGTTCTAGTTCAGTTCTAGTTCAGTTCTAGTTCAGTTCTAGTTCAGTTCTAGTTCAGTTCTAGTTTCAGTTCTAGTTCAGTTCTAGTTCAGTTCTAGTTCAGTTCTAGTTCAGTTCTAGTTCAGTTCTAGTTCAGTTCTAGTTCAGTTCTAGTTCAGTTCTAGTTCAGTTCTAGTTCAGTTCTAGTTCAGTTCTAGTTCAGTTCTAGTTCAGTTCAGTTCTAGTTCAATTCTAGTTCAGTACTAGTCAGTACTAGTTCAGTTCTAGTTCAGTCAGTTCTAGTTCGTTCAGTTCTTCTAGTTCAGTTCAGTTCAGTTTGTTCAGTAGTTCTAGTTCAGTTCTAGTTCAGTTCTAGTTCAGTTCTAGTTCAGTTCTAGTTCAGTTCAGTTTAGTTCAGTTCTAGTTCAGTTCTAGTTCAGTTCTAGTTCAGTTCTAGTTCAGTTCAGTTCTAGTTCAGTTCTAGTTCAGTTCAGTTTCTAGTTCAGTTCTAGTTCAGTTCTAGTTCAGTTCTAGTTCAGTTCTAGTTTCAGTTCAGTTCTAGTTCAGTTCTAGTTCAGTTCTAGTTCAGTTCTAGTTCAGTTCTAGTTCAGTTCTAGTTCAGTTCTAGTTCAGTTCTAGTTCAGTTCTAGTTCAGTTCTAGTTCAGTTCTAGTTCAGTTCTAGTTCAGTTCTAGTTCAGTTCTAGTTCAGTTCTAGTTCAGTTCTAGTTCAGTTCTAGTTCAGTTCTAGTTCAGTTCTAGTTCAGTTCTAGTTCAGTTCTAGTTCAGTTCTAGTTCAGTTCTAGTTCAGTTCTAGTTCAGTTCTAGTTCAGTTCTAGTTCAGTTCTAGTTCAGTTCTAGTTCAGTTCTAGTTCAGTTCTAGTTCAGTTCTAGTTCAGTTCTAGTTCAGTTCTAGTTCAGTTTCTAGTTCAGTTCTAGTTCAGTTCTAGTTCAGTTCTAGTTCAGTTCTAGTTCAGTTCAGTTCAGTTCTAGTTCAGTTCTAGTTCAGTTCTAGTTCTAGTTCAGTTCTAGTTCAGTTCTAGTTCAGTTCTAGTTCAGTTCTAGTTCAGTTCTAGTTCAGTTCTAGTTCAGTTCTAGTTCAGTTCTAGTTCAGTTCTAGTTCAGTTCTAGTTCAGTCTAGTTCAGTTCTAGTTCAGTTCTAGTTCAGTTCTAGTTCAGTTCTAGTTCAGTTCTAGTTCAGTTCTAGTTTCAGTTCTAGTTCAGTTCAGTTCTAGTTCAGTTCTAGTTCAGTTCTAGTTCAGTTCTAGTTCAGTTCTAGTTCAGTTCTAGTTCAGTTCTAGTTCAGTTCTAGTTCAGTTCTAGTTCAGTTCTAGTTCAGTTCTAGTTCAGTTTAGTTCAGTTCTAGTTCAGTTCTAGTTCAGTTCTAGTCAGTTCTAGTTCAGTTCTAGTTCAGTTCTAGTTCAGTTCTAGTTCAGTTCTAGTTCAGTTCTAGTTCAGTTCTAGTTCAGTTCTAGTTCAGTTCTAGTTCAGTTCTAGTTCAGTTCTAGTTCAGTTCTAGTTCAGTTCTAGTTCAGTTCTAGTTCAGTTCTAGTTCAGTTCTAGTTCAGTTCTAGTTCAGTTCTAGTTCAGTTCTAGTTCAGTTCTAGTTCAGTTCTAGTTCAGTTCTAGTTCAGTTCTAGTTCAGTTCTAGTTCAGTTCTAGTTCAGTTCAAGTTCAGTTCAAGTTCAGTTCTAGTTCAGTTCTAATTCAGTTCTAGTTCAGTTCATGTTCGGTTCTTGTTCAGTTCTTGTTCAGTTCTTGTCAGTTCTGGTTCAGTTCTAGTTCAGTTCTAATTCAGTTCTAGTTCAGTTCTTGTTCGGTTCTAGTTCGGTTCTAGTTCAGTTTCTAGTTTAGTTATATTTAAAGTCAAATCACACACTGATTGGATAAACATTTACAAAATAAATGGATTTTTTTCAGCTTGCCTTAATATCCTTAAAGGAAAAAGTAAAGTCGAAAAAGGACTAAAACCGATATAAAGAAAATGTATGTACCTTTCTAAATCACACGTAGTAGAGAAAAACAACAAAAATTATGTAGAAAATTCAATTTTTCCACACATAAAATGGTTGTTTTTCTTTGTTCAATAACACAAAAAAATCAAAGGAAAAAATGGATAAAAATCTACCCATGAAAAATAAATAAATAAGAATATGCTGAAGTCATATACATATAGACAGAAAATTTATATATTTTTCTACATGTGTATGTACATATTATGTATGTATGTGGTAGCATATGAATAAGTGTTATGTATATATAAAAAATATTTGCAAAACATTCTCAAACCATAAAACTCACCCCCGTAAAATGCCATGTTCCTGTTTGCGAAAAATTTCTCAAATCACACACCCTTAGTTTAGTTCCACACGACCGACTATTTGTCTTTCATTTTTATGAGCAGCAGCACGTATGTATAAATTGGTTCTTTGATGTTAGATTTTTTGAGATTTGTATTTCAAACAAAATGAAAAATATTTATAACGAAATTCTGAAGTGCTCTTTCCTACTACCCCATTCCTATGTCTATCTTAGAAATACGAAGACAGTAAATGTCATTGTGAATTCAAATTAAATTTTGTTAAAAAATACAAATATTCTTATTTTTAATCAATGGAAAATTTGCTAACTCTGTCAGAACAATTATTATCAGGAATTGAACTAGGACTAAACTAGAACTGAACTAGAACTGGACTGAACTGAACTAAAGCTGAACTAGAACTGAACTGGAACTGAACTAGAACTGAACTGGAACTGAACTAGAACTGAATTAGAACTGAACTAGAACTGAACTAGAACTGAACTAGAACTGAACTAGAACTGAACTAGAACTGAACTAGAACTGAACTAGAACTGAACTAGAACTGAACTAGAACTGAACTAGAACTGAACTAGAACTGAACTAGAACTGAACTAGAACTGAACTAGAACTGAACTAGAACTGAACTAGAACTGAACTAGAACTGAACTAGAACTGAACTAGAACTGAACTAGAACTGAACTAGAACTGAACTAGAACTGAACTAGAACTGAACTAGAACTGAACTAGAACTGAACTAGAACTGAACTAGAACTGAACTAGAACTGAACTAGAACTGAACTAGAACTGAACTAGAACTGAACTAGAACTGAACTAGAACTGAACTAGAACTGAACTAGAACTGAACTAGAACTGAACTCGACTGAACTAGAACTGAACTAGAACTGAACTAGAACTGAACTAGAACTGAACTAGAACTAGAACTGAACTAGAACTGAACTGGAACTGAACTAGAACTGAATTAGAACTGAACTAGAACTGAACTAGAACTGAACTAGAACTGAACTAGAACTGAACTAGAACTGAACTAGAACTGAACTAGAACTGAACTAGAACTGAACTAGAACTGAACTAGAACTGAACTAGAACTGAACTAGAACTGAACTAGAACTGAACTAGAACTGAACTAGAACTGAACTAGAACTGAACTAGAACTGAACTAGAACTGAACTAGAACTGAACTAGAACTGAACTAGAACTGAACTAGAACTGAACTAGAACTGAACTAGAACTGAACTAGAACTGAACTAGAACTGAACTAGAACTGAACTAGAACTGAACTAGAACTGAACTAGAACTGAACTAGAACTGAACTAGAACTGAACTAGAACTGAACTAGAACTGAACTAGAACTGAACTAGAACTGAACTAGAACTGAACTCGAACTGAACTAGAACTGAACTAGAACTGAACTAGAACTGAACTAGAACTGAACTAGAACTAGAACTGAACTAGAACTGAACTAGAACTGAACTAGAACTGAACTAGAACTGAACTAGAACTGAACTAGAACTGAACTAGAACTGAACTGGAACTGAACTAGAACTGAACTAGAACTGAACTAGAACTGAACTAGAACTGAACTAGAAATGAACTAAACTGAACTAGAACTGAACTAGAACTGAACTAGAACTGAACTAGAACTAGAACTGAACTAGAACTGAACTAGAACTGAACTAGAACTGAACTAGAACTGAACTAGAACTGAACTAGAACTGAACTAGAACTGAACTAGAACTGAACTAGAACTGAACTAGAACTGAACTAGAACTGAACTAGAACTGAACTAGAACTGAACTAGAACTGAACTAGAACTGAACTAGAACTGAACTAGAACTGAACTAGAACTGAACTAGAACTGAACTAGAACTGAACTAGAACTGAACTGGAACTGAACTAGAACTGAACTAGAACTGAACTAGAACTGAACTAGAACTGAACTAGAACTGAACTAGAACTGAACTAGAACTGAACTAGAACTGAACTAGAACTGAACTAGAACTGAACTAGAACTGAACTAGAACTGAACAGAACTGAACTAGAACTGAACTAGAACTGAAATAGAACTGAAATAGAATTGAACTAGAACTGAAGTAGAACTGAACTAGAACTGAACTAGAACTGAACTAGAACTGAACTAGAACTGAACTAGAACTGACCTATAACTGAACTAGAACTGACCTATAACTGAACTTGAACTGAACTAGAACTCAAGTAAAATTGAACTACTACCGATGTACAACTGAACTACAACGGAAGTACAACTGAACTATAGTAGAGCCAAACTAAAACAGAACAAGAACCAAAGTAGAACCAAACTAGAACTGAACTAGATCCGAACTAAAGCTGAACTAAAAACAGACTAGAACTGAACTTGAACTGAAAATTAATGTCCCCAGAAGACATTACTTCCCTTACAATTAATTAATTTTCGCATCAGTTTAGGTGTGAAAAGATTTAATAATAAAAATCTGATTTAATTTTCATTAAATAATTTTCACCCACAACTCCTCTATATGAACATCAAGTCTAGTCATCAAAATGTTAACCCTGGTCATGGTTAAATAATAAACCAAACAAAAACAAAAAAAATATATAAGTAAGCAAAAAGCATGCTAATTATCCTTAGCAACGCCAAACAGATGATTCACATTCATTCCGTCATTCATTTATTTATACATTCATTTTACTTTATTTATTATTCCCTGCCATTGAAATGGCCTTGGCCGTGATTTACATTTGCCGACCAAAATACAAAAAAAAACAAAAAAATTTATATTTTAAAATAAACCACCAAAAATTATTTTTTTTTTTGTATGAAATAGCAGCAGAGAACAACGAAAAGATAAAATGAAATTAAAATACAAATGATAATGATGATTACAACGACGACGATGATGTTCATCAGGAGGTTGGCGCAGAGTCTGATGCTTTTTGGTTTTATTTTTTTTTTCTTCATTCATTAACATAATTTTAATTTAGGTTAGGAAGTTTTTATGTACTTCCAACACTTACAGACAGATACAGACAAACAAAAGACCCTGATGCTGTCTGCTGCTGCAGAGTTAGTACTATTCATTCTGCAAAGCAATGGCAGTCAGTATCATGATGAAGCCAGACCAGACTTTACCACACCAGACAAATAGTCAGTTGTAATAAGGGAACTTATGATGCAAAAAAAGCATAAAAAAATTAACTACAGAGAACATTGAACTTTTAATTTTTTGCTTTTATTTTTCTTCACTTTTGTGACTAACTGTGTGTTAGCACGGAAGCCGGAAACAGATGCTGGCTGTTGTTTAACAAACATGCCTGTACACAATCGTACATATCCTTAGTCGCAGGATAATTATATGCGTATGTGTAATTTAATGATGATAAAAATTTAATTTTTAAAATAATGATGAGTAATGAAAATATTTCCAAGGATGTTTTTTAGATTTTGTATTTTCAACATCACTTTTACTTTTTTTTAGGGAATCCCTTTTATTTTTTCAAAATTATGCTAATGAGTTGAATGTAGGTAGTGCAAAAAATTAAAACTGAAATTTACTTATTATCGAAATTAACACTATAAATACCGATCGAAGGGTAAGTAATTTTATAGCTCATCCCTATATGAATACTTAGACAAAAACTACTTTATTGAAAATGCTGATTCACTTTTAAAGGTATTGCTGAATTAGAATTTGAACTAGACTGAACTAGACTGAACTAGAACTGAACTAGAACTGAACTAGAACTGAACTAGAACTGAACTGAACTAGAACTGAACTAGAACTGAACTAGAACTGAACTAGAACTGAACTAGAACTGAACTAGAACTGAACCTAGAACTGAACTAGAACTGAACTAGAACTGAACTAGAACTGAACTAGAACTGAACTAGAACTGAACTAGAAGGAACTAGAACTGAACTAGAACTGAACTAGAACTGAACTAGCACTGAACTAGCACTGAACTAGAACTGAACTAGAACTGAACTAGAACTGAACTAGAACTGAACTAGAACTGAACTAGAACTGAACTAGAACTGAACTAGAACTGAACTAGAACTGAACTAGAAACTGAACTAGAACTGAACTAGAACTGAACTAGAACTGAACTAGAACTGAACTAGAACTGAACTAGAACTGAACTAGAACTGAATTAGAAACTGAACTAGAACTGAACTAGAACTGAACTAGAACTGAACTAGAACTGAACTAGAACGGAACTAGAACGGAACTAGAAACGGAACTAGAACTGAACCAGAATTGAACTAGAACTAGAACTGAACTAGAACTGAAACTAGAACTGAACTAGAACTAGAACTGAACTAGAACTAAACTAGAACTGAACTAGAACTGACTAGAACTGAACTAGAACTGAACTAGAACTGAACTAGAACTGAACTAGAACTGAACTAGAACTGAACTAGAACTGAACTAGAACTAAACTAGAACTGAACTAGAACTAAACTAGAACTGAACTGGAACTGAACTAGAACTGAACTAGAACTAAACTAGAACTGAACTAGAACTAAACTAGAACTGAACTAGAACTGAACTAGAACTGAACTAGAACTGAACTAGAACTGAACTAGAACTGAACTAGAACTGAACTAGAAACTGAACTAGAACTGAACTAGAACTGAACTAGAACTGAACTAGAACTGAACTAGAACTGAACTAGAGCTGAACTAGAACTCAACTAGAACTCAACTAGAACTGAACTAGAACTGAACTAGAACTGAACTAGAACTGAACTAGAACTGAACTAGAGCTGAACTAGAACTCAACTAGAACTCAACTAGAACTGAACTAGAACTGAACTAGAACTGAACTAGAACTGAACTAGAACTGAACTAGAACTGAACTAGAACTGAACTAGAACTGAACTAGAACTGAACTAGAACTAAACTAGAATTGAACTAGATCTGAACCAGAACTGAGCTAAAACTTAACTAGAACTATACAAGAACTGAATTGGAACTGAACTAAGTAGAACTAAACAAGAGAACAAGAACTCAGTAAGAAACAACCTAGAACGTATGTAGAATTGAAATTAATTTTTTTAATATAGAAATCCAAACTTTAGGGCTGCTTAGGTACATTATCTGAACTAGCTTGCATAAATTTTAAAAATTCCTCTACGTTACAAAATTCCTAACAATAAAACATTTATACGAATATGAAAAAAACAACCTAATACCTATTAATGGTTTCTCTAGTGTTAATTAAAATTTTATCTGCAAAAAACTACCCCCTTCCTAAAAAAAAACTTAGTGGTACCAATCGCTTACAAAAAATTACTCTCTCATTTTTTATGAAATAAACTTATGCAAATTAGTTTAAAATTAAAAAAAATCCTTTCCAACCCGTACCTATAAGTATCTGGTTTAGTAAAAATTGTTAAACCTTTTACTTTATTTTAAATTCTAACGCTTTAACGTTTTTTTGCAGCTGTACACGTGTGTGTGTGTTTTTGTGGGTCTCGTTATATTCAGTTGTTAGTTTTATATTAGATTTTTTTTTTTGCAAATCCAACTAATTTACATAAAATTTGCAAATTTTATGCAAATTCAAGTGCATTATTTACAAATCATGTTGCCGTCAATGTCAATTAATAATACACAAGCTCTTGTTAACGTTATGGTTGTTGTTGTTGTTGTCGATGACGTCGTTAGGTTGTTTGTGTAGTTGTTGTTATTTGCCAATTTTCAAAATTGTGTTGTTGTGTTAATGCTTTAAGGCAAAATTTCGATATACCAATTAAAGGATTTTTTTTTTTGCATTTTGCCAAAACTAACAAGAGTTGCGTGTGTATTTGTCGGATAGAGAAAATTTGAATTCATTAAGGATTCGTTTGATATACTACTAACAGGAATTTTGTATTTTTAGCATTTGTATGTCAGATTTGTTTAAACAACAATAACAATAACATCAACAGCAAATATGCTAATTAAGTAACGGATTTTGCACAACAACATTTTTTTGTGACATACTATTTATTTTGCATAAATTTTAAAATGTTTCTTTGTACACTATATCAAAAAAAAAAAAAAAAAATATTTAGTTATGTTTTATAAAATGTTTGAAGTGTAGAGATCAAATTTTATTGTTAAGATTTTGACATTTCAATTTAGTTACGGTTTCGTAAATATTTTTTGAATTTAATTTCGTTGCGTTTTTCAAACTAGCTATTAACCGGGTGACTAGCTATACACTAAGTGAAAGAAGCTAGAGAGCTGAAACTTTTCGCAGATATTGATACCGTTTATATGGTACTTAAAATTTGTGCGTCTCGAAAACTGCAGATTTCAGTCCATAATTGCCTAAAGTGGAGTTGGTAAAAGTAAAATGACAAAAGATCTAATTCACTACCCTGCGGGGAAGGGAACTGACACGAAACTTGTCACGCGCTAGTTCTAAAATACAAGGGTTACTCCTTCACTCGTAAAAAGAGAACATGCCACTTAACATGTCCGAAAGTCTCGAGTAGATTTATATCAAAAAAAAAAATATTCAACATCTTTCACTTCCTAGGCTAACGTCACATTAATGTGGTGTTATAATTATATTAAATCACCATGGACTAAGTTGTGTGTCAGTTCCTTTAAACCAATCAGGAGATAAGTCTAGTTTTCACCTATCGCACTTCTGTAGTTTTTGTAATAAGATTATTTTCACATATCACGGGGCAGGTACTTTGGTATCAATGAACACATATTTTCCGCAGGGTATAGCTAGAATGATAAGATAAAGAGCTTTGTAAAAAATCCCATAATCAATATCTTCAAACTTATAATTTAAATAGATGAAGTGACACTAATAACTGGAGGCATTAATTAGAACTTTATTTAAAATGCCTCGTTATTTTTACTGGAGTAATAATCGTTTTACTTTGACGTTAAGAGCAATTACCACCTTTAGAACTGGTTCAGTGTAAGCGTTATGGAGTCGATCGTTTTATTGAACTGTTCTGGGACTAGTTCCTTAATCAATTATACTTAATCGAATTTGTCTCCTCTCTGAACTAGTTCTAATATAAACCATCTTTAGAACAGTTTAAGAGTTAGTTTTTTAAGCGATTTTTCTTCAAAATTGGAAAAAAGGTGTTCACCATTTTCTAAATTTCATTAGAACCTTACTTATGTCCATCGCAAAATCCCTGATATTTTATCCTGCACTATATTATTCTTTGCACTGTTGTAGTACCAATGATGTTATGATGTCGTCGCTCTGGACTAACTTCAATTACATTTATTCGAATTTGACACCCTCAGAACAGAAAGTTTAGGAGTTAGTTTTTTAACCGATTTTTGTTCGAAATTTTTACGATTGGGACCAATTTTGAATAAGAGTTCAGGAGTTCTTATTTTCTAAATCATATTATCGCAAAATCCCTGATACTTTATCTGCCAATATTTTCTTCTTTGAACTATTGAAGTACCAATATGGCCGGTAACCGGAAGGTTATTGGTGGGCTCGATTCCCACTTGAGACACTGGTTAAGGAGCGCACAACAGACCCGTTAGAGGCCTAGGTGGATTTCTTCGGAATTGATGTAACTAACGAACTAACTAACTAACTAACTAACTAACTACTAACTAACTAACTAACTAACTAACTAACTAACGAACTAGTTTACTAACTGACTAACTAACTCACTAACTATTGTAGTACCAATGATGACTTATTCTTATACAAACCGCTTACTTTTCAATGACTAACTAACTCCCTCACTAATTAACTTACTTTCTATGACTACTAGCATTACTTTTAAGTACTCTTATAATGACTTACATATAATCACATACTTAAGTTCGTTATTAGTAGTTGAAATAACTAAGCAATGATGTTTGAAGTACGACAGGGAACTAACTAACAAGAGGCCCAGTTTCGTATTCTGTGTAAGCATTTTTGTACGTAAAACAATTCAACTTTTTACTCCCTATTTGTATTAACTTATTTAAGTAGTTATTTGTAAGCGAGTGTGATAAAAACTTGCCTTCAATGTCATCAAAATGTTGAAATAATGACTTAAAATATTAATGAATAATTCCTGAAAAGCGGCATTTTTAGCGTTTTAACTTTTTAATGTAAGTATTTGCTTTATAATCACAACACTGTTCGAGAGAAAGAGCTCTAAAAGTAATCGCAATATCAGTAGTTCTGGGGATGCTATTGAAACATGTGAAGTGGTTCTGTTTGGACACGTTCTAGAACCAGTTTTTTTAGAATAAATTCTTTCTTTTTTTAGAATAATTCTTTTTGCTTATTATTATTAACAAAAAATTCTTATAAGAAAAAAATCTAAATCGAAGACTTTCTTATTAACACTTTTATTTCGAATAGGAAAATATTCACATTTTAAAAATTTAATTTTTCGTTAAAATTTAAAAAATTGAAAAATTTTTTGTTAAATTTTTTTATTTTTTTTAAGTAAAATTTTTCTAAAATTCAAAATTAAATGAAAATATTAATTTTAATGACAAGTTAAGCTTAATATTATACAAATTTGTAGTTTTTCTCAAATTTGCAAACATTTTTTTATAAAATATTTAACTTTTTTTGACATTTTAAAAACATTAACATTTTTTTAAATTCTTTTTATTTTAAGATATTTTTATTTGAAATTTATAAAAAAAAAATCCTTAATTATTTTTTGCATAATTTTGAAATTTTTATTTTTTATAAAAATAGTTTCACTGCTAAAATCAAACACTTTACATACCTTTAAATTGTTTTAATCACTTAATTAGAATTCATAGTTATTTGTTGAAAAAATTTCCATAATGGCAACAGTTTAATCATTTTTAATTTATGTTTTATTTATTTTATAAAAAAATTATTTTTTATTACAAAAAATTTTTTAACACTTTTAAATTTTTTATTATTTTTTATTAAAGTTTTCTTAAATTATCTCATAAAACATATTACGCCTGTTTAACTTGTAAAGAAGTTTTGTTGAGCAAATTGTTTTTTTTTTTTTATTGTATTTTTTTGTTTAGAAGTTTTGTTCCTTTATGGTTAAAAAGATAGAAGTTGTCAAAACAACCTTTTCATTTCACTTCACGTTAAGGAATGATATTTAAATTTGTTAGATGGCGTTTTCTTTATTTTCTGGCGATTTCTTCTTTTTTTCACTTTTTTTATTCGTAAGACCATCATCTTAAAAGTAACAAAAATACAAGCGAAACGTCCAACAATTCAAAAGATTTCAAATAGATTTTGAAGGATTTATTTGACGGCTGCGTACACGAAAATTTCTTTCTAACTTAACTTTTTCTAAAGAAAAAAGAACTGATATTATAAAGAAATTAAAGAAAAAAAAGCTAAAGACCGAAACGCACTCTCGCGTTTTATGTTATTTTTTTTGTGTTTTTTAACTTGTATCTATACACATAAAATCAAGCGTTAAGACGAATTTTGTAACTGCTGCTGACGCCTTAAGGTTACCGTTAGTCAAGAAACAGAAATTACGCGACAACGTTTTTTAAGACCAAGTTATCTTTGGTCTGGTCAATCAAACAACTGAACAAGTTGTTGTCTTGTTTTGTAAGTCAAACGTACCAGTCGGTCTTAAAGTCCAACTGCTACTAAATTGTATAGAAATTGTTGTTGAAAAATTATGCAAAAATATTGCTGCTGTCGTTTGTAGCCACTGAGGTTGATGTTGTTGGGTTGTTTCCTAGTTAAGACACCATCATTTTTGCCACCCCCTTAATAGCACAAGTGCTTTTTTCTTTTTGTTACACCAAAAGAGAGTGAGAGCAAAAGTTCAAAAGGACACGCGCAGTTAAGCACAGTGGCATACAGACAACAACACTTACACACACACACACACCCTTTCTTTAGTACATACGCTAACAGCCTGCCACCGCACAATGGGTTGGCAAAAACACAAAAAACAACTAAAAGCAAAAAAAAAGAAATATTGAGCGCGTCAAAAAAAACTGAGTTCACTCACTTGTAACCCACCCTGATAATTTGTGTGAGTCTCATAGTTTTTTCTTTAAAATTTCTTACAAAAAAAATACGTTTCATTTTCCCTTATTTTCTCCTGGTTTTATACTCAAATCCCTTATATTTCCATTAACTGGAAATAATATAACTTCTCAATATTCCCATATCAGCTTGATTTTAACTAAAGTATGGGTGAAATTTTTGTCTATCATTTTCAAGAGGGTGAGGTTTTTTGTTTCCTCTCGCTCTCTAACAAAACTGAGACATTTCTCTAACAAATTTTTTAAAACACTAGACTTGATATAATTTGTTGTTTTTTTACCAAATGTTCAATAAATTAATTCATTTTGCCGAAAACAATTAACAAGATTAGGTCAGAAAGAAACGATGTCGTCGTCGTCGTCGTCATTGTCATCTCTCGTTCTCGTTTTATATTATGTCTGCTGTCGTTTTTGCATAATTAACATTTTGAACAAATTTTATTGAGTGTAAATAAATGAATGCAACATGTTGCGTATTTTGTGGTATATTTTTTTTTTCTCTTGTTTCTTTTGTCTAGCGCGAGTATTGTCAATTAAATTCTTAAAATTAGTGTGAATATTATTAAAGCTGTTTTATGGTAATTTACGCGCAACAAGAGTTTGTTGACTTTCGGCTTTAACGTGATTTTAAGGGGTTTCTTTTATGGAATTTCGTTTTTGTAGTTGGAATTTTAAATTTGGTAAATAATATTTGTAGAAATAAGTAGTAGTATTTTTAATACTTTTTGCCAAAATGTATCATTTATTTTGCAAAATATTACCAAACACATGTTTTAATAAGTAATACCGGAAAAAAGTTTTAAAAGATTTCCTTTACTATTGATTTGTATAGAATCGTCTAAAAATCCAAATTCAGTTCCCTCTAACATCATCTTCGTCTAAAATCCCATCTGTAAACTCTCCTATCGCCTCATGTATAAACTTGTCTACTGTGTAGCCTAAACTCGTATATAGTCATGTCAATGAACTGGTCTAAAATATCGTCTAAACATTACACTTTTGTAATGAATTCTACAATCTTGTCTATAAACTGTTCTACTTTTCATCTCTAAACTAAATAATAAAATCGGATACAATCTATCTATCTATCTATCTATCTATCTATCTATCTATCTATCTATCTATCTATCTATCTATCTATCTATCTATCTATCTATCTATCTATCTATCTATCTATCTATCTATCTATCTATCTATCTATCTATCTATCTATCTATCTATCTATCTATCTATCTATCTATCTATCTATCTATCTATCTATCTATCTATCTATCTATCTATCTATCTATCTATCTATCTATCTATCTATCTATCTATCTATCTATCTATCTATCTATCTATCTATCTATCTATCTATCTATCTATCTATCTATCTATCTATCTATCTATCTATCTATCTATCTATCTATCTATCTATCTATCTATCTATCTATCTATCTACTATCTATCTATCTATCTATCTATCTATCTATCTATCTATCTATCTATCTATCTATCTATCTATCTATCTATCTATCTATCTATCTATCTATCTATCTATCTATCTATCTATCTATCTATCTATCTATCTATCTATCTATCTATCTATCTATCTATCTATCTATCTATCGATCTATCTATCTATCTATCTATCTATCTATCTATCTATCTATCTATCTATCTATCTATCTATCTATCTATCTATCTATCTATCTATCTATCTATCTATCTATCTATCTATCTATCTATCTATCTATCTATCTATCTATCTATCTATCTATCTATCTATCTATCTATCTATCTATCTATCTATCTATCTATCTATCTATCTATCTATCTATCTATCTATCTTCTATCTATCTATCTATCTATCTATCTATCTATCTATCTATCTATCTATCTATCTATCTATCTATCTATCTATCTATCTATCTATCTATCTATCTATCTATCTATCTATCTCTATCTATCTATCTATCTATCTATATCTCTCTATCTATCTATCTATCTATCTATCTATCTATCTATCTATCTATCTATCTATCTATCTATCTATCTATCTATCTATCTATCTATCTATCCTATCTATCTATCTATCTATCTATCTATCTATCTATCTATCTATCTATCTATCTATCTATCTATCTATCTATCTATCTATCTATCTATCTATCTATCTATCTATCTATCTATCTATCTATCTATCTATCTATCTATCTATCTATCTATCTATCTATCTATCTATCTATCTATCTATCTATCTATCTATCTATCTATCTATCTATCTATCTATCTATCTATCTATCTATCTATCTATCTATCTATCTATCTATCTATCTATCTATCTATCTATCTATCTATCTATCTATCTATCTATCTATCTATCTATCTATCTATCTATCTATCTATCTATCTATCTATCTATCTATCTATCTATCTATCTATCTATCTATCTATCTATCTATCTATCTATCTATCTATCTATCTATCTATCTATCTATCTATCTATCTATCTATCTATCTATCTATCTATCTATCTATCTATCTATCTATCTATCTATCTATCTATCTATCTATCTATCTATCTATCTATCTATCTATCTATCTATCTATCTATCTATCTATCTATCTATCTATCTATCTATCTATCTATCTATCTATCTATCTATCTATCTATCTATCTACCTAACTCGTCTTGTCGAAGTCTCTACCAAAAGCTCTGCTATACTCTTGTCAAAAACTTCTGCTACAGTCTAGTCTATAAACTTATCTACAGTCCCGTCTATTTACTTGTATATAGTCTCGTCTACAGTTTTGCTTATAAATAATATAGACAATAGGCGACTTTATAGAAAATACTAAGTCGTCTATTGGTCTACAGTTTGGTTACGAAATCGTTTTTAAACTTCCACAGTTTTCTCTCTACATTTTTTATAATCTGGTTAATAAATTATTTTACAGTTTCGGCTATAAATTCGTCTACAGTCTTGCTTATAAATTCGTCTACAAGCTCGTCTGTAAACTTCTCTAAAGTCCGCTCTATAAACTCGTCTAAAGTTTGGCTATTTTATGGCGTATAAACTCTTTTAAAGTCTTGTTTATAAAAACGTCTATAGCCTCAAGTATAAACTCGTCTATAAACTAGTCCGTTTAAAGTGCCGCCTATAATCGTTCATATACATATATTTATCTTTAGTGTTGTCCATTAACTAGCCTTCATAATCGACAATACAATCGTTTTAAATTCGTCTATGGAGAAAAAATATCTTACCAAAAGTGAAAATGTTTGCCTATTTTTAAAGTTTTATCATTCCCTTTCGAATTTCTTTGACTTAAGTTTATATTTGTTATATAAATCACAATTTATATTCCTAATATTATATTTTTTTGCACATAAACCCTTCAATAACTAAAAATCTGACAAAAAAAAAAAAAAAAAAAAAAAACTATATCCTATAATATTAACAAACGAACATAAATCCACATGGCAAGTACTTTACATGATTGTATTAAGGATTTGTGATTTCACGAAAATAAATATTAAATTATACACTATAGTAAGTAAGTATATTTTATATATTTATTAAGGATACTGTTTGTTTTTTATTTGTATGTGTGTGTGTTGCTTGCCTTCTTTTGCTTTATGCTATTCATCAAATTCTTGACAAAGGAACATAGAGAAAAATAAAATATAAAAAATAACTATTTCTAATGAAACTATACTTCAAACCCTACTTCAAACTAGAATCTATTTGTATTAAAGTTGTTATATTCATAATAAGTATGAATATACATATTCATATGTTTGAGAGTATGTATCTACTATTTGTGATTATATACATGCATACTTGTAGTTATGTAGTGGTTGTATATGATTTCAAAATTTTTCTATAGAGAAATTGAGTGTGTGTGCGTTTTGGTATGTATGTTTTTTTAAGTAAGCTATAGTTTTGGACCAGAAGTACCACTTTAACATACATACATTCGTATAACTATCGTACTTGATTTGTAGAGGGTAACTTACATTCGTAATTGGTGAATAGGGATCTAGAAAGTTTACTATAAAAGTTATTTATATATCTACAAATTCTTCTAAAAACTTGTCTAAAAAATGTTCTATAAACTGGTCTATAAACTTATATAACTTTTCTATGATATCGTCTATTAACTCTTTAACACTCAATTCTTTAATATATTCTCTAAACTCGTATATAAAGTCGTCTAAAAGTTCGTCGAAAGCCTCATCTATAAACTTGACTATATACTATTCTAAAAACTTGTACTCTACTACTAACTCGTCTATACATTCTTCTATTAACAATTTTATACTTAATTCGTTTCTTAACTCATCTCTATGAACTCCTCCATAAAAACACTTCTATAAACTCGTATAAAAACTCTTTTATAAACTCGCATATATTTCAATTATAAACTGTTCCACGAGCTCGTCTTAAAACGCATTTCTATACTGTTCTACAAAGACTCATCTAAAACCCGTCTATAAAATCGTTTTTAAACTCTTCTACAAACTCGTTTATAAATTCGTCTATAAACTGGTCTATAAATTCGTCTACAAACTAAACTCATTTATAAACTCTTCTACAAACTCATCTATAAACTATTCGATAAACTCGTCTATAAACTATTTAATTAACTCTATAAACTATTTTTTAAACTCGCTTAAGTACTCTTTTATAAACTCTTCTAAGAGCTCGCCTATAAACTCATTTATTTTAAATCTCTTCTCCAAACTCGTACATAAACTCGTTTGTAAACTCTTCTACAAGTTCATTTGTAATCTCATCTATAAACTCTTCTAAAACTCGTCTATAAACTCTTCTGTAAACACTTCTGTAAACACTTCTATAAACTCGTCTGTAAACCCGTCTATAAATTTATCTCATACTATTCTACAAACTCGTCTATAAAATTATCATAAACTCTTCTACAAACTCGTCTATAAATTCGTCTACAAAATCTTCTATAAACTCTTATACAAGCTAGTCTCCAAACTAGTCAAAAACTCTTCAATAACCTCGTCTATAGACTCTTCTGTAAACACTTCTGTAAACTCGTCTGTAAACCCGTCTATAAACATATCACATACTCTTCTACAAACTCGTCTATAAACTTATCTTAAACTCTTCTACAAACTCGTCTATAACTCTTCTACAATCCTATCTACAAACTCGTCAAAAACTCTTCTACAAACTTGTCGAAAAACTATTCTATAAACTCGTCTATAGTTTCATCTATAAACTAGAATTTATTCAAATTCAGCAACCAATATAAACTTCATCACTGCTATATAGTAGGGATGTCGGTTATAGAAATTTTACAGCAAAAAAAAAAACTATGTATTTTGTTTGTTGATTGTGCAAACCATGTTGTATTCAGTTGAGTAGTTAGGAATTTATCATAAGATCCTTTTTATATATAATTTTATAATTTTTTTTATGTATACTCACACATTTGCCGCAACACAAACATTTCCAACCATATATTAAACATACACAAACCAACAACCAAACAAACATTCAGCAGTTAGTCAGCCAAACAACCAACATTTCATATATTAACTGTGGAGCTGCTACTCTTTATTCATGCAATAACAAACATACTGTGGAGCTGCTACTAATATTTCTTCGTTTTAGTTTAGTTTTGTCGAGTCTGAAGTATGAAGGGTTACATGAATAAAAATAAAATAAACTTATAAAAAACAAATTTGTTCTTTTATATGAAAAATAAGAAAACACATACATACATACTCCTACATACTTACTATGTACAAATATATTTAATATTGTATGTGTAAGTATTTGTATATTCTGTTCTTTCTTTACATTTCTTTTTGAAGGAATTTGAGTAGTTTTTTATAAAAAGGATTTTCTTAGTTTGTAGTTGTTGCTGTTGTTCAACTCCTATTTCTTTACGTTTCTTAGCTTTTTGGTTTTTTTTATTTCTTTTTTGTGTTGAAAATTTTAATAAAGCACAATATTATATGAATGTTTTTGTATGTGTGTGTGTGTGTAAGTGTATGAAATGTTTGTTGAATATTTGGCTTATTAATTTTTATTTATTTTATTTTGATTTTATTATATTTCTTTGCTTTATTTTTATTTTCTATAACTTTAAATTTAGTTTATTGCATTTAGTTGATCTTGATATAGAAATTACTGAAAGTAGATAATATATAGATGAATGAATATATAGAAATATGAAACTTGAAATATGAGGTAATATGTAGAAAGTTATAGAAATAATAGGGGGAAAAATCATCTATAAACTTGTCTATATACTCCCAATTTAATTCGTTATATACTTTTCTATAAAGTTATCTAAAGATGTGTGTATGAACTCGTCTAAAATCTTCATTGCTTCAGTAGACTAGTTCTTGAACTCGTCTATAGACTCCATCTTAAACTCAACGAGACAACACATAACTCGCATATAAAACAAACTTCTTAATTCCTCGTCTATAAGTTCGATAATGAATTGTCTATAATCCAGCGAACTCGTATAAAAACTCATCTATAAAGTCAACTATAAACTCATCTATAGAGTCTATGAATCTGTCTACAATCTCGTCTATACATACCTGAAGTAGATACGTTTATAAAGTCGTCTATTATCTCGTTATAAAATCTTCTACTGACTCGTTTATTAACTCGTCTACAGACTATAGACTCATCAATAAATAATGTTTATAAACTGGTCTGATACATATATAAACGCACCCGGACCTAGTCTAAAAGCTCGCCCATTGTCTCGTCTATGAGTTTGATACATATATAAACGCAACCGGACCTAAGTCTAAAAGCTCGCCCATTGTCTCGTCTATGAATTTGACTGTAAAATTGCCTATAAGCTCTCGACTATAAACTATTATATAAGCTCGTCTATAAACCCATCTATAACAGCGTCTAAAAGCTTGTCGATTTGTTTATAAAGTCGTCTATTATCTCGTTATAAACTCTTCTAATGACTCGTTTATTAACTCGACAGACTATAGACTCATCAGCAAATGTGTCTATAAACTGGTCTCTTACATATATAAATGCACCTTAAACCCGTCTAAAAGCTCGCCCATAGTCTCGTCTATGAACTCGACTGTAAATCGCCTATAAGCTCTCGACTATAAACTATTATATAAACTCGTCTACAAACTCATCTATAGCCACGTCTAAAAAGCTCTTCGATAATTCGTCTAAGAACTCTTCTATAAGCTCGTCGGTTATCACATCTATGAACTCGTCTATAAACTCATGTATAACCTTAACTTTAAGCTATTATATAAACTCGTCTTTACACTAGTCTATAGACTTGTCTATAAACTTTCATACAAATTCGTCTATATATACATCAATAGATACGTTTATAAAGTCGTCTTTTATCTCCTCATAAATTCCATTTCAAACTCGTATACAGAACATAGAGCCATCTGTAAACTTGTCTAAAGGCTCTTCTATAAACTCCTAAATAAAGTTGTGTATAAACAGGTCTATAGACTCTTCTGTAAACTGATTTATAAACTAGTATATAAACTTATATATAAACTGGTCTAAAAACTCATTTATAAACTGGTCCTAACCTCGTCTACAAACTCGACTATAAACTAATCTAAAAACTCATCAGTAATCTTATCTGTGAATAAACTCCTGTATAAACTGGTCTATAGACTCTCATGTAAACTGATTATAAACTCGTATATAAACTGGTTTAAAAACTCACTTATAACTGGATCCTAAGCTCAGTCTACAAACTCGACTATAAACTAGTCTAAAAACTCGTCATGTAATCTTATCTGTGAAACTTGTATATAAAGTTGGAACTAGACTTGGCTATAAACTCGTCGATAATGTCTTCTATACACTCGTCTATAAACTAGTCTGTAAACTGATCTAAAAACTTGTCATAGATTCGTCTATAGTAGCATCTTGACACTCATGAAATCAAAGAAATTCAAATTGTTTAAACGAAGAAAAGTCATTGACCTAATTTTGCTTATTCAGCTCTCTTAATAAGTCCCTAAGAGTGTTAAAATACAAAAAAAAAAAAAAAATCAAAAATTTTTATTATCATTAATTTTTAGCTCAACTATTTATAAATGTTAAAAAAGATAACAAGCAAACAAAAAAATCAATATCATTCTTATTTACGTGAATATTCATTTTAAAAAATAAACAAATTGAAAATTTAATTTATGCCAAAAGAAAACCATAATCCATTCATTCAATCCAACCAAACAAATATTCATCTATTTATCCAGCCAAACAACGAACGAACGAACCAACAACATCCAATCCATCTATCATTCATTCAGCAACACTTCACTTTATATGCTCAGATGGATATAAAAAATGGTTTAAAAAAAGGAATATCGAACCAGATAGTGGTACTCATACTCGAGCTGGAGCCAAAGTATTCACATTCTCCCCTACTCACCAGCCATTACCAATACCACACTTTCCTGCACACATCCTAACAATATCGTTACACTTTTTTTTTGTTCTAAAAATTTTTACACTTTTTTTCCTTCTGTATGAGTGTATGTGTATTATCCTTCTAGTGCGTAGGTTTGTGTATGTGAAAGATTTTGTTGAGTCTCTAGCGTAACATGTTGTATTTTACTGCATTGTTGTTTGCTTTTTCTTTAGCGCCTTTTCGGTTCCTACCGATGTTAGCTGGTTGCTGTTCCAGCTCCATGTATCCCGTGCTGTTCATTCTTTGTCACTTTGTGTACCAACGCGTGTAAAATGCGTTGTTATAAATATGTATGTACTATATATTTTTATATATCTATATTTCGTTTATTTTAACTCATCCTTGTGATTTCTTTCGTTATTTTATGAAAATGACAATATGCGTGTCAGCTTCTGATAAGAAAATTTCTGTGTTTTTTATGACAACTATTTGAAGGATATTACCGAAATGTATTATAAAAAAAGTATATATGTAAGAGAAAATAAAAATATATTTAACAAAATAGCGCATATTTCTTTAAAAACTCAATAATAAAATATAGATTTTCGTTTAAACTTTAAGAGCAAAGATAGAGATTGTTTAAATAAATTTGTTCATAATAAAAACTTTTTAAAGGAAAATGTTGCTACAGTTACTGTTGTTACTCGTCTATAAATCGCCAATAGTCTAGTCAATGAATTCTTCCATAACCAGGTCAAAATCTTGTCTATAAGCTCGTTTAAGTTTAGGCTTTTGGCTTTAGTGAATATTGTCCTGTCTATTAATGCGTTTTTAAACTCGTCTAAAGTCCCATATATAAGCTCTCGTTTTAAACTCGTCTGAAGTCTCATATATTAGCTCGCCTTCCATAACCATGTCTATGAACTATTCTATATTATCACCCATTAACTCGTCTAAGTCTCGTCTATAAACTCAGCTATAGTCTAGTACATAAACTCTTCCAATGTTCGTCTATATACTCGTCAAAAATCTTGTCATCAGTTTGATTTACACACTCTTCCATAGGCTCATCTATGAACTCTTTCAATGCCTATATTCTCGACAGTCTATTATACGTTTTAAAACTCGTCTAAAGTCTCTTATACATATAATATCGCCTACAAACTCTTCCATAACCATGTCTATGAACTATTCTAAATTATCATCCATTAACTCGTCTATAAACTCGGCTATAGTCTAGTCCATAAACTCTTCTAATGTTCGTCTATAAACTCGTCTAAAATCTTGTCTTCAGTTTGGTTTAAATACTCTTCCATAGTCTCATCTATGAACTCTTTCAATGTCTATATTCTCGACAGTTAATATCCCGCCTATTATACGTTTTAAAACTCGTCTAAAGTCTCATATACATGTAATATCGCCTACAGTTTTCTCTACGAACTCTTCCATAACCATGTCTATGATCTATTCTATATTATCATCCATTAACTCGTCTAAGTCTCGTCTATAAACTCGGCTGAACGTCTATAAACTCGTTTAAAATCTTGTCTTCAGTTTGGTTTAAATACTCTTCCATAGTCTCTTCTATGAACTCTTTCAAGGTCTATATTCCCGACAGTTAAACTCGTCTAAAGTTTCATCTTTAAACTGTTCCATAACCTCGAGTATGAACTATTATTATTTCGACTAGAATCTCATCTATAAACACGTCTATAATCTCGTCTATACTCACATCCACAATTTTCCGTAGTCTCGTCTACAAACTCTTCCACAGCTTGGTCTACAATTACTTATATAGTTCATTATCTCGACAATTCGTCTGTAAACTCTTACATAAACCTGTCTGTTATGTCGACCATATTCTCGTATATAAAGTCGTCTAAGTTTCTACTAAATTTTCATCAAAAAGCTCGTCCATAATCTCGGCTAAAGTCTGGCCCATGAAACCTTCATTAATTCCTCATATACTTTTCCAAAACGTCGAGTATGAAGTTATCAAAGTCTCGTTTTTAGACGAGAATTATTTCGTCTATAAACGCTTCCATAACCGCCTATATAAAAACACGAAAGTCTCATCTATAAACTCGACTATTATCTATAGACGAGAAATAATTCGTCTATAAACCCTTCGTTATCTCGTCTAAAATCTTGTCTTCAGTTTGGTCCACAAACTCTTCCATAGTTTCATCTATAAACTTATTCATAGTATTGTCTATAAACTCTTTCAGTATCTATATTCTCGACAGTTAATGTGATTTTAAATACGTTTAAAGTCTCGTATAAAAACTCGTCTAAAGTTTCGTATTTAAACTCTGCCATAATCTCGTCTATAAACTATTCCATAGTCTCAACCATAGCATATTAATTCGTCTATAAACTCGTCTACAACGTCATCACATCTATGAACTCGTCTATGAACACTTCGTCTACTATCTCGTGCATTATCTCGACTATTGTCACGTCTATTGATTCGTCTGTAAACTATTACATAGTTTCTTTTATAGTTTAAACAATCTCGTCCATAAAATCTTTATTAATTCCTCATACACTTTTCCAAAGCCTCGCATATAAAGACTTTAAAGTCTCATCCATAAACTCGACTATAGTCTCGTCCATAAACTCGACTATTGTATCGAAAATATAGATTTTATATAGTCTCGTCTATAAACTAGTCTATAGTCTCGTTTGAAAAGTTCGTTTACAGTTTTATCTGCAAAATCTTTAATTTTCTCGTCTCTAATCTTGTCTATAAACACGTTAATCTTGTAACTATATTTATTTTTATTTAGTCTAGTCCCTTAAATCATCATCACAGTCTCGTCCATTAACCCAATGTTAAAAATTTGGATTTATGGAAACTATATTTCTGAACCTCTCTAATCTATATATGTATAACTACAAAATCATGTCATAACTTATACCTAAATTGTTAAGGAATTTTCATTAAATCATAAAATTAACAAATTTTCAAATCCAACAAATTCTCTGTAAATTCTTACAGCCTGTAACAACAACAAATCTCATGTATGTATGTATGTATGTATGTGTAACAAAAATTTCCAAAATTTATATAGATTTAAATAATAAGTTAAAATAAAGTTCAATTTCAAAAATTTATATCTATTTTATTATTAGGCCTACATACATATATTAGTTAAAATATTTAGACAATATTTTGTGTAAATGACATAATTTTTGAAGGATAAATGATACAAAACAACAAAATAAGGATGTTGAGAATGATTATAAACGATATGACGAGAAAAATGAACGTGTAAAGACATACAAGGATAATGTTTTGATGGTAATGCTGCCTTCGAATGCTTCTGATGATATACCATGAAGATGTGGAAATTTAAATGACAGGAAATTACAAAAGACTTTATCATCATCTTTATCATCGTCAGAATTGAGAAGGAAATTAAGAAGCTAGTCTAAGAGTTAACATTGTTGTCGTAACATAACTGCTGTTAATAGAGGAAGTGGATATGAGTGGAATGTTTTTTGGGTAAAAAAAATATTTTTAAAATTTACCTTTTTATGCTAAATATTATTAAATACTTAAATGAGTACTAATAAAATTGATAACCAAATTAACAAAAAATAAAATCACATAAACAACATAGAAACACACAAAAATGTGTAACAAAAATGATAAATATAGAAATTTTAAGAGTAAGAGTGATTTTGTGTAAAAAGGAAAAACCAAAAATTTAGAAGGACTGATATAAGTTAAGGAACATGTTTAAATTTTAACTATTGACATGATTTCAGATTAATTCTAATTTTCAACTATTCATAGTCGATTGGATAAAATGTAAAATCAGTAAAATAACTAATTTGCTTAATCCCAGTTTTTAATTTATATTTGTACGTATAAGTGGTATTAGGGCGATACCTTAATGAATATGTAGATAAAATAAGTATTATTATATGCTGCAATATTCTTAAATCAAGTTCGAATTCCAATCAAACCTATCTATGGTTTCCTTTTTATACGTGTATGTAAACTCGTCTAAAGTCTCGTTTAAAAACTTGCCTACTCTACATACTCGTCTATAATTTCGCTTTTAAACTCATCTTTAGTCTCTTCTATATACTCGTCTGTAAACTCGACTATTGTTTTTCCCAATAACTGGTCTTTGGTCTCTTCTATAAACATATCTTTAATCCATTAACTCGCCTATTAAATCATCTCGTATATGGATTTCTCTCATTTCTCTCTCTCGTCTATATTCGTGTCTTTAAACACTGCATTGTTTTTCTATTAACACCGTCTATAGTCTTGTCAATAAACTTGTCTATGATCTTGACTATTAATTAGTCGATATAAACTTATCGCTGGACTAATCTATAAACTCGTCTAAAAATCCGGTATAAAAACTCAACTATAAACTCGTCTATAGACTCATCTATAAATTCGTTATTGTTTTGTCTTTTAACTCTACCTATTGCCTTGTTTGCAATTTTTTCTATAAACACGTCAAAAAGCCTGTCCATAAACTCATCTGCAGAATCGTCAATAAACTTGTCCAATAATTAGACTATAAACTTTTCTATATATCGTCTATAAACTCGCATTGTTTCTGAACTCATATATGAAATCATCTAAGCAACTGGTCTAAAACTCATCTAAAAACTTTTCTATAAACTCGTCTATAAGCTCATCTTTAAACCCGTTATTGTTTTGCCGTTAACTTTATATGTCACCTGTCTTTTTGTCTATTAATAAGTCTATAAAGTCAAAAACTCATAAACTCGTCTATATAATCATCTCTAAACTCGTCAATAAACTTGTCTATAGATACGTTTATAAACTTGCCTATAAACCAGTATATAAACTTATCTAGACTTCCAAATAAACTACAAACTTTTCTATAGTATCGACTCGTCTTAGTCTCGTCTTTAAATAATCATGGTCTCCTAGAGTCTAAACTTTAAACTAACGTCTATAAATTCGACCAGAAATAAACTAACTTAGATAATCGTATATAAAGTAGTCTATGAACTCGTTTTTATTCTAGTCTATAAACCTGTTAAGAAACTCGCCTATAGATGTATACGTACTCATCTATAAACTCGTCTAAAAACTTACCCAGAGACTTGTCTATAGACTTTTACACGTACTCATCTGTAGATGTATACGTACTCATCTATAAACTCGCCAATAAACTTGAAACTACAAACTTTTCCATAGCTACGACTCGTCTAAGTCTTATCTTTAAATCATCTTAGTCTCCTAAAGTCTCGTCTTTAAACTAACGTCTATAAAGTCTCACATAAGTAGTCTATAATCTTGTCTATATTGTTGTCTATAAACCTCGAAAGAAACTCGGTTATAGCTGTATACGTACTCATCTAAAAACTCGTCTAAAAACTCGCCTAGAGACTATACTCATCTATAAACTCGTCTAAAAACTCACCCAAAGTCTTGTCTATAGATTTGTATACGTACTCATCTATAAACTCCTACTAAACTTGACCATAAACTCATATATAAACTCACCTATAGACTCGTAAATATACTTACATATCAGTTAACTCGTCTAAAAACTAACCTATGACCTCGTCTATGTTCTCCAGTATAAACTTGTTCATAGAATCGTCTATAAACTTGTCCATAGACTATAAATTCATCTACAAACTGGTCTACAAACTCGTCTAATCTGCAGATATATACATACTCATCTATAAACTCGTCTAAAAACTCACCCAAAGACTTGTCTATAGATTTGTATACGTAATCATCTATAAACTCCTACTAAACATGGCCATAAACTCATATATAAACTCGTCTATAAACTCAACTATAGACTCGTAAATATACTTACATATCAGTTAACTCGTCTAAAAAATAACCTATGACCTCGTCTATGTTCTCCAATATAAACTTGTTCATAGAATCGTCTATAAACTTGTCCTTAGACCATAAATTCATCTTAGACTGGTCTACAAACTCGTCTAATCTGTAGATATATACGTACTTATCTATAAACTCGTCTAAAAACTCACCCAAAGACTTGTCTATAGACTTGTATACGTACTCATCTATACACTCCCAATAAACTTGACCATAAACTCGTATATAAACTCGCCTATAAACTCACCCATAGACTCGTAAATATACTTACATATCTGTTAACTCGTCTAAAAACTTGAACATAGACTCGTCTAAAAATTCACCTATACACTGGTCTACAAACTCGTCTATGTTGTAGTCTATAAACTTGTATGTGAACAAGTCGTTTTTCTCATATACAGTGTGTTTTATGAGTCCCTCTTGTCTATAAAAACTCTTTTCAAGAGCTAAAATTAAGTTTATTTGCCTAAAAGTTCTGTTCTTTAATCAAGTATTTGCTACTTAGTTATTAAAGATTTCTATAATTCAACACGAGGTCCTAGAAAGCCCTTAAGCCTGTAACCACCCTAATCTTAAATAAGTATCTATGTATGTATGTATTAATATGACAAAATACATGTATGTATGTTTGTATGTATTTATGTAAGCCTAGATATTTAACCAATCAATCACATAAAGTAAAATTTCGCATATATGTTTTGGTGTTGTTGTTGCTATTTATTATATTTCATATCAAAACTCAATAAACCAATATGCCACCACCAACCACACCTCCCACTTTAAGTATTTTGTACTTATTTTTTTTTGTGCAAAATAAAAATCGAAATCAGTTCAAAAAAAAAAAAACCTTATAAATTCCATACATTCAATAATTTTTGTATCACAACAATACATGAGTGTTGGGATATGGGTGCGTATGTGTTATTTTTTTTTTTATAACAAAAATATATCGCATGTGTAGCATCAACCCTTATCCTGACAATAACGACAACAATGTCTTTTACAGAATTCACAAAAAACAAATCACAAGAATAAAATAAAAAGAATGAAAATAACATGCTTTAGATATGTTGTATATTTTATAAGTATATGTGTGTATACAGTCGATGATATTTGAATAAGGGAAGGTTTTTTATTTCGGAAATATACTTATAAACATTTATAACTGCTTTACAAATTGTTAAAACTATTATAACTGGATATATAAGTCCTGCTTAACAGTTAGAAGTTTTTTTTAGAACAAATTGTCTATTTTCAAACAGAACCTGTACTTAATTTAATTACCCTCACTGTATGTAAATGTCAGAGTTGTCGAACATTTGCCAAAACAAATTTTACAAACATACATATAGAGTTTTTTTTCGCAAAAAAATTACAACAACTGTAATAACAACAGCAACAACAAAACAAGGACTCAACAAAATGAAAGAAATCCCTACAAATACATAAATACGGAGTCACTACAATGTCGAAGAACATTTTTTTTTTTTTTTTCAAAATACAATTTACATATTCAAATAAACATGCGAGTACTCACATCCCAGCAGTTTTCAAAGGAGTCAATGGATCGCTGCTAGATAGCATTTTTCTCAAATTGTATAGTCTTGAAACTATAAGGATGTCAACTGTTCCTAGGTAATCTAGTGAGAAATCGCAACCTCTTTTACTTCGGATACGCGAAAAGGTCTTTTGCCACTTGATTGCTCCCTAGTAATCTAATGAGAAATAAGCAAAGTTATCTAGACAGTGACATTAAATCTTAGACAGTTCAAACTCAACACTAATCCTTATAGTTCATTAATCGGACCTAAAGGCAAAATCTCTAATTTGTTTCAATCTCCCCGAACTGCTGGAATATGTGTATATTCTGTATACTCCAACTCCCATAAATGGATTTTTGTTATAAAATGAAATTCTTAACATTTTAAAATTTTTGCATAAAAACATTCATATATGAACAATATTTTTGCTTGATTAAGGGTACAACAAAAATATTAACAAAAAAATAAAAATAAAAAATAGAATTAAATTTAACGAAATTCTTTTTAATATTAAGAATACTTTGCATTCAAGCGTAAATGTTAGATTTGGTTGGTTATACGAATTTAAAACATTTGAATTTATTTATTTTTGTTTATCAAATGTTCTAAATTTTTCGAATTTATTTAAATTTTATTGCACGTATTGATTTAGCGTTAAAATGAATGCTATTTTTTTACCTTAATTCCGAAATATTTTAACAATTTATTGAAAAAAGTGATTTTCTAAAAGAGAGGTTATATGGGAGCAAGGGTAAATATGGGCCTATTCTTATAAATTTTGGTACATGGCTTTACGTTTACATTCGAGTTATGTATGCTGGATTTCATCGTGATACTAGTGTTTGTTAGTGAATTATTAACCTTCAAGTCATTTTCTGAAGGGGACTTTGTATGGGGGCTAGAGTCAAATAAAGTCCGATACTTATGAAAATTGGTAGTATTATTAAGACGTATATAGAACTAAGTTTTGCCGATTTTTGTAGAGATACTATAATATTTAACATAATTATGAACTCAAAAACCCTTTCCGGGGGGTAGGGTTGTATGGGGGCTAGGTGAAATAATGGACCAATATCTTGAAAATTGCGACCTGTACCTTGCGTACAAGGTTTACATGGACAGCCAGCCGGACAGACGGACAGACGGACATGGCTTAATCGACTCAGAAAGTGATTGTGAGTCGATCGGTATACTATAAGGTGGATGTAGGACCAATATTTTTGTGCGTTACAAACATCAGCACAAACGTATAATACCCTCCCCACTATAGTGGTGTAGGGTATAACTATGGTTCCAATGCCAACGAACTGAAAGATGTTATGGAAATAATATCAGTATAGTTTCAAACTGATATTTCACCTCTCACGCAACCAAATATCAATTCTTAAACTCAAAAATAGAATTGACTTTTCGACTTTTTGCATTTCGTTAAAAGTCGGCTTTTCGAATTTTTGCATTTTATGAAAAGTCGATATTTCCACTTTTTTCATTTAAATAAAAGTCGACTTTTAGTATTTTATAAATAGTCGACTTTTCGACTCTTTTTTACTTTTTTTCGACATTTCGACTATTTTTTAACTTTTTGACTTTCTTTCTACTTTTTTAAAATTTTCGACTATTTTTGACTTTTTTCTACCATTTTCGAGTTTTCGACTTTTTACGACTATTCTTGACTTTTCGACTATTTTTTGACTTATTAAGAGTTTTTGACTTTTTTCGACTTTTTCCAAATTTTCGACTATTTTTGACTTTTTTCTACCATTTTCGAGTTTTCGACTTTATCCGTCTTTTCGACATTCTTCGACTTTTTACGACTTTTTTCGACTTTCCGACTTTTATTTACAAAGTCGACTTTTCGACTTTTATTTAGAAGGTCGATTTTTCGACTTTTTTCATAGACGATAGTCGAATTATCGACTTTTTTTAAACAAAATAGTCGACTTTTCGACTTTTTTCGACAAAAAGTCGATTGTTCGATTATTCGAAAGTCGATTTATAGAACTCTAGTATTCATCCTCTAACCAAGTACTCAATTGATTCAAGTACGGATCAATCAAGATCAAAATTCTAGTTGTGAGCTTTTGTAATCAAATTGATTTCACAATGTACATATTTAAAGAATTTTCGTTATTATAATTCATATTTTATTCAAATAAAAACGGTTCAAATACCAAACGATTTCACATAACCCCTCATACAAATGTGTTCCCTGAAATATTGTTGAAAAAAGTTGAAATTGTAAAAAATTCGTTGATTATTTAGCAATTGCAACAAATTTTCTCATAAGTCACAAATTTTCGCAAAGAGATCACTGCAAATGTGCTCGTGGATTACAAATAACTCTACAGCAATATAATTTGACACGACAAGTTTTAAAGAAACCGCTTATGTAAGGTCTCTGAAGAAATCACTTTAACGCTTATTATTGGATTAAAAATAACTATATGACGATGAATTTCGACAAATTTTATGTGAACCAAAATTTCTCTGCAAAAATTTATGATGACAAGTTTTATAGGAACCGAAATCCTTGGGCCATAAATTTAACGTCCATTACTTTCTTAAATATAACTGTATGGGCATTAATTTCGACATAAATCAGTTTTATAGAAATCAAAATCTTTTTGCCAGATTTAATGATGATCGATTCATAATTTACCCTAGTCCCCAAATAAGGTCCCACAGCAGAAATGGCTTTCAGTTATTACAGGCTTCAAAAACAGCGATGAATTTCAATATAAGATATTTTAAAAGAACATAAATCTCTGTAATAAATTGTATGATGATCGGTCCATAATTGACCCTATCACCTCACATGGTCGGTCCAAAATTGATCTTATATGCCATCTATCTATCTATCTATCTATCTATCTATCTATCTATCTATCTATCTATCTATCTAT
This sequence comes from Lucilia sericata, assembly GCF_015586225.1. Classification (NCBI taxonomy): domain Eukaryota; kingdom Metazoa; phylum Arthropoda; class Insecta; order Diptera; family Calliphoridae; genus Lucilia; species Lucilia sericata. Next base: position 180,237 of record NW_023994479.1, read on the forward strand.
CTATCTATCTATCTATCTATCTATCTATCTATCTATCTATCTATCTATCTATCTATCTATCTATCTATCTATCTATCTATCTATCTATCTATCTATCTATCTATCTATCTATCTATCTATCTATCTATCTATCTATCTATCTATCTATCTATCTATCTATCTATCTATCTATCTATCTATCTATCTATCTATCTATCTATCTATCTATCTATCTATCTATCTATCTATCTATCTATCTATCTATCTATCTATCTATCTATCTATCTATCTATCTATCTATCTATCTATCTATCTATCTATCTATCTATCTATCTATCTATCTATCTATCTATCTATCTATCTATCTATCTATCTATCTATCTATCTATCTATCTATCTATCTATCTATCTATCTATCTATCTATCTATCTATCTATCTATCTATCTATCTATCTATCTATCTATCTATCTATCTATCTATCTATCTATCTATCTATCTATCTATCTATCTATCTATCTATCTATCTATCTATCTATCTATCTATCTATCTATCTATCTATCTTATCTATCTATCTATCTATCTATCGATCTATCTATCTATCTATCTATCGATCTATCTATCTATCTATCTATCTATCTATCTATCTATCTATCTATCTATCTATCTATCTATCTATCTATCTATCTATCTATCTATCTATCTATCTACTATCTATCTATCTATCTATCTATCTATCTATTAGGGTGATCGACTCGATTTTTCAACCGGTTTTAAAACCGTTTTTTTCTGCTTTACCAGTGTCGGTTTTCTCTTAATGTTGATTTTTCGAATATCGAATAACCCGGTTTTTTCACTTTTTAAAACCCGGTTTCGAATACTTTTATTTGCTTTGTATTCAAAGATTATTTAAATGAAATTTTTAAGTAAATAATAATACAGCCCGTCTAAATTTTAAAATATTCGAGTCGAGGAACTAGAGTATATTTTTCTACAGCTCTTTTGTTTAAACTTTTTTGATTTTCCTAATTAATTAAAAAAAATTATTTGTAAAATGGATAACTGTTTGATAAAATTTAGCAATCTTAAGATTATATTCCAATTACAATAATTAATTTACGGCTGAAATTTTATGGAAGTGTTGGAATGCCTATGCAAATTTCCTAAACAGGGCTTTTAAAATAAGCTAGGATTACATAGTACCTTATGTTTAACAGAAGTGTCCTACTTTTTCCTAATTTTTTATATTAAAGAAATAATGTAAATCAGACGACTAGATCTAAAGTTATAATCTTTTAAAACTGTTAAAAATCATTTCGGGCCATGTTTTATTAATCAAATTTAAACATAAACATTAAGTTTTTCAAATTAAAATATATTTTTTTAATTGTAATGAAAAACCGGTTAACCGGTTTTTTCTGAATTTGAAAAATATCAACCGGTTTTTTTTAAATGTCAACTATTCGAACTATTCGAAAACCGGTTTTGTGGAAATGGCGAATAATCGATCACCCTATATCTATCTATTCTATCTATCTATCCTTATCTATCTATCTATCTATCTATCTATCTATCTATCTATCTATCTATCTATCTATCTATCTATCTATCTTCTATCTATCTATCTATCTATCTACTATCTATCTATCTATCTATCTATCTATCTATCTATCTATCTATCTATCTATCTATCTATCTATCTATCTATCTATCTATCTATCGATTATCTATCTATCTATCTATCTATCATCTATCTATCTATCTATCTATCTATCTATCTATCTATTATCTATTATTATCTAGCTATCTATTAATCTATTATCTACTATCTATCTTCTATCTATCTATCTATCTATCTATCTATCTTATCTATCATCTATCGAATCTATCTATCTATCTTACTATCTTATCTATCTATCTATCTATCTATCTATCTATCTATCTATCTATCTATCTATCGATCTATCTATCTATCTATCTATCGATCTATCCTATCTATCTATCTATCTATCTAGCTCATCTATCTATCTATCGATCTATCTATCTTATCTATCTATCTATCTATCTATCATCTATCTATCTAGTCTAATCCTAGCTATCCTATCGGATCTAATCGATCTATCTAGCTATCTATCTATCTATCTATCTAATCTATCTATCTATCTATCTATCTATCTATCTATTCTAGCTATCTATCTATCTATCTCTATCATCTATCTATCTCTCTATCTATCTATCTATCTATCTATCTATTCTTCTTCTTAATCTATCTTCTATCTATCTATCTATCCGAATCTATCCTACTATCTATAGCTATCTATTACTATCTATCTATCTATCTATCTATCTATCTATCTATCTATCTATCTATCTATCTATCTATATATCTATCTCTTATCTATCTATCTATCTATCTATCTATCTATCTTCTATCTATCTATCTATCTATCTATCTATCTATCTATCTATTATCTATCTATCTATCTATCTATCGATCTATCTATCTATCTATCTTCTATCTATCTATCTATCTATCTATCTATCTATCTATCTATCTATCTATCTATCTATCTATCTATCTATCATCTATCTATCTATCTATCTAATCTATCTATCTATCTATCTATCTATCTATCTATCTATCTATCTATCTATCTATCTATCTATCTATCTTCTATCTATCTATCTATCTATCTATCTATCTATCTATCTATCTAGCTATATATCTATCTTCTTATCTATCTATCTATCTATCTTATCTATCTATCTATCTATCTATCTATCTATCTATCTATCTATCTATCTATCTATCTATCTATCTATCTATCTATCTATCTATCTAGAATTTTAAAATGCTAAGGGTTCCGGCAGATTTCTTTTAAAATTCTCTTTAAATAAAAGTGAAAGGTAACACAAATCAAAGCTCTCTATACTTAAACATCGAACCTAAATAAATAAATAGAAAAAAATTGCAAAAAATATTAATATGTCTAACCAATTGCGAAAAGCATAAATAATTGTATAAATGAAGGTATGTTGTACAAAGGTACATATTGTATGTATGAAAAACAAACAAGCGACAACGACTATTTGTATTAAATTTGAATAGAAATTACAAAAAAAAAAATTAAGAATCCTTCAAAACCCACATGCTTAGTTGAGTCATAACAATACAATGTTTAACGACAACAATGACGGCAATAATAACAATCAACAGAAATTTTTCGAAAGGGAGTAAAAAAATATTATTATTATTATTTTTACTTATTTTAAATATTTTACATACATTGAAGATATTACATGTGTTCTATGCAGAAAAAGAAAGAATGAATGAGGAAAAAAATATTAAAATAAATAAACACGAAATTTTTATAATAAGCATTATTGTCACAAACGTGTATACACCAACACACAAATATGTTGTTGTCGTTGCATATACTTTCAATAATGGAACCACCAGCTCACAAACAAATAAAGAAACTGAAGAAGGAAGAGCTCATACAAAAATGTCATACTCCTCATACAGGATGTAGGATTTTTTAAATTTGATTTTTGCTAAATAAAAAAAAAACGTAATGTATGTACGAAGTACCAACTTATATATATGATAATGTTTTTTTTTTAGATTCGAGTTTGTTGATTTCTTTACAATGATTGAACCTACTATACTTGAGATGAAATTTTTAACAAAAATAAAAGAAATCCCTTTTTATGGGAATTATTTGGAAAGGGTGGGTATAATTAGTTTATCAGGAAGTAAGTAACTTCATCGAGATTTTGAGAATAAAAAAATATTAAATTTAGTATTTATTTCAACTAAAACGTTTTGATGAAAATGAGTTAGAATATGTGAAATATCGATTTTTGTAATATAGTAAATATGAAATTCGTCCATACCTTTATCTGAAAAATATATGTTCGCTACCTTAACAACGCATACACACACGTATATTAAAGTACAGGAATTGCATACTAAAACATTGCGTTGGCGACAAAGCAACAGCAATAACAACAACAAGTAACAACATATGAAAAGCACGTCTACTTTATTTTTTCAACACATCCTTCAATGTTTTCTTTACCTTTTTTTATTGTATTTTTAGCCCGTTTTGTTGTTGCTGTTACTTTTTTTGTTATGGCAAGTATTCAAATTGAAATTGCCTCTATTGTTAAAATGGATTTTTTGCTGCTGCTGTTTTTGTTCATGTCGCATATAATGTTGTGGAGAATACATATCTATAGGTACCAACGGTGGTACCCTTATATTTAAATTTCGCTGGAAGACCTGTATAGAAAACAGAAGCTGATATGTTTAATCGTGTCACGACGAATTTTTGCTATGCTACATGCCTTTTAAAACAAGTTTGCATCATTGCTTTATATAGTGTATCCCTCTCTACGATGTTGCAGGTGCTTTATGCTAAAAACAGCAAAACTTCAGAGGTTTAAATATGAATATTGAATTAATATTACTGATCAATTTTACAATGTTATTTAGTTTTTGTTGCTTTCTTGTTGCAGTAACAATAATAATATAAATTTTATATAAGAGCTATCAAATTTCAAATCTATTTTATTTTTTTTAATATATTTAAGTTGTTTTATGTTCCTGGGGTCTATTCTAGTTCAGTTCTAGTTCAGTTCTAGTTCAGTTCTAGTTCAGTTCTAGTTCAGTTCTAGTTCAGTTCTAGTTCAGTTCTAGTTCAGTTCTAGTTCAGTTCTAGTTCAGTTCTAGTTCAGTTCTAGTTCAGTTCTAGTTCAGTTCTAGTTCAGTTCTAGTTCAGTTCTAGTTCTAGTTCAGTTCTAGTTCAGTTCTAGTTCAGTTCTAGTTCAGTTCTAGTTCAGTTCTAGTTCAGTTCTAGTTCAGTTCTAGTTCAGTTCTAGTTCAGTTCTAGTTCAGTTCTAGTTCAGTTCTAGTTCAGTTCTAGTTCAGTTCTAGTTCAGTTCTAGTTCAGTTCTAGTTCAGTTCTAGTTCAGTTCTAGTTCAGTTCTAGTTCAGTTCTAGTTCAGTTCTAGTTCAGTTCTAGTTCAGTTCTAGTTCAGTTCTAGTTCAGTTCTAGTTCAGTTCTAGTTCAGTTCTAGTTCAGTTCTAGTTCAGTTCTAGTTCAGTGCTAGTTCAGTTCTACTTCAGTGCTAGTTCAGTTCTAGTTCAGTTCTAGGTTAGTTCTACTTCAGTTCTAGTTCAGTTCTAGTTCAGTTCTAGTTCAGTTCTAGTTCAGTTCTAGTTCAGTTCTAGTTCAGTTCAGTTCTAGTTCAGTTCTAGTTCAGTTCTAGTTCAGTTCTAGTTCAGTTCTAGTTCAGTTCTAGTTCAGTTCTAGTTCTAGTTCAGTTCAGTTCTAGTTCAGTTCTAGTTCAGTTCTAGTTCAGTTCTAGTTCAGTTCTAGTTCAGTTCTAGTTCAGTTCTAGTTCAGTTCTAGTTCAGTTCTAGTTCAGTTCTAGTTCAGTTCTAGTTCAGTTCTAGTTCAGTTCTAGTTCAGTTCTAGTTCAGTTCTAGTTCAGTTCTAGTTCAGTTCTAGTTCAGTTCTAGTTCAGTTCTAGTTCAGTTCTAGTTCAGTTCTAGTTCAGTTCTAGTTCAGTTCTAGTTCAGTTCTAGTTCAGTTCTAGTTCAGTTCTAGTTCAGTTCTAGTTCAGTTCTAGTTCAGTTCTAGTTCAGTTCTAGTTCAGTTCTAGTTCAGTTCTAGTTCAGTTCTAGTTCAGTTCTAGTTCAGTTCTAGTTCAGTTCTAGTTCAGTTCTAGTTCAGTTCTAGTTCAGTTCTAGTTCAGTTCTAGTTCAGTTCTAGTTCAGTTCTAGTTCAGTTCTAGTTCAGTTCTAGTTCAGTTCTAGTTCAGTTCTAGTTCAGTTCTAGTTCAGTTCTAGTTCAGTTCTAGTTCAGTTCTAGTTCAGTTCTAGTTCAGTTCTAGTTCAGTTCTACTTCTTCAGTTCTAGTTTAGTTCTAGTTCAGTTCTAGTTCAGTTCTAGTTCAGTTCTAGTTCAGTTCTAGTTCAGTTCTAGTTCAGTTCTAGTTCAGTTCTAGTTCAATTCTAGTTTAGTTCCAGTTCAGTTCTAATTCAGTTTAAGTTCAGTTCTAGTTCAGTTCTAGTTCAGTTCTAGTTCAGTTCTAGTTCAGTTCTAGTTCAGTTCTAGTTCAGTTCTAGTTCAGTTCTAGTTCTAGTTCAGTTCTAGTTCAATTCTAGTTCAGTTCTAGTTCAGTTCTAGTTCAGTTCTTTTCAGTTTAGTTCAGTTCTAGTTCTAGTTCAGTTCTAGTTCAGTTCTAGTTCAGTTCTAGTTCAGTTCTACTTCAGTTCTAGTTCAGTTCTAGTTCAGTTCTAGTTCAGTTCTAGTTCAGTTCTAGTTCAGTTCAGTTCTAGTTCAGTTCTAGTTCAGTTCTAGTTCAGTTCTAGTTCAGTTCAGTTCAGTTCTAGTTCAGTTCTAGTTCAGTTCTAGTTCAGTTCTAGTTCAGTTCTAGTTCAGTTCTAGTTCAGTTCTAGTTCAGTTCTAGTTCAGTTCTAGTTCAGTTCTAGTTCAGTTCTAGTTCAGTTCTAGTTCAGTTCTAGTTCAGTTCTAGTTCAGTTCTAGTTCAGTTCTAGTTCAGTTCTAGTTCAGTTCTAGTTTAGTTCTAGTTCAGTTCTAGTTCAGTTCTAATTCAGTTTTAGCTCAGTTCTAATTCAGCTTTTGTTCAGTTCTACACAGAGGGAAAAGGAAATATACACGCCTGGTACCAAATTGACACCAAATATTTTATAATTTTTCAATAACATCCGTTGTCAAAGTATATACATACGAACGACAACACTATGTAATTTTGAAAATGCAACGTTGTCAATATTGCAACAATTTGTTGTCGAAATCTAAATTTTATACACATCCGTTGTCTAAATGTTAACAAACGTGGTAAGCTCACTATTGGCAACGGATTGTTTGTCAATAGTGAGCTTACCACGTTTGTTAACATTTAGACAACGAATGTGTATAAAATTTAGATTTCGACAACGAATTGTTGCAATGTTGTCAACATAACATAGTGTTGTCGTACGTATGTATGTATATAATTTGACAACGGATGGTATTGAAAAATTATAAACGGTTTGATGTCAATTTGGTACCAGGCGTGTATATTTCTTTTTCCCTCTGTGTAGTTCAGCTCTAGTTCAGTTCAAGTTCAGTTCTAGTTCAGTGCTAGTTCAGTTCTAGTTCAGTTTTAGTTCAGTTCTAGTTCAGTTCTAGTTCAGTTCTAGTTCAGTTCTAGTTCAGTTCTAGTTCAGTTCTAGTTCAGTTCTAGTTCAGTTCTAGTTCAGTTCTAGTTCAGTTCTAGTTCAGTTCTAGTTCAGTTCTAGTTCAGTTCTAGTTCAGTTCTAGTTCAGTTCTAGTTCAGTCCTAGTTCAGTTCTAGTTCAGTTCTAGTTCAGTTCTAGTTTAATTCTAGTCTCACAACTCTAGCATTAAATAAGTCATTTTAATCTATCTTTAATATCCATACATATGAACAAGAGTTTATATATTCTAAATTTAAAAAAAAATGACTTAATAATCTCAAGTACAAAACTGGAAACAAATATGAAAATTTGCCAACAATCATTTAAAATATTGTTCCCATCAGATGAAAACAACAGAAATCAAATCGTATCCAAAGAATTCAGAAAACGCACACAATACAAATTTATTAAAACTCAATTAATTTGTTTTTCTTGATGCTCATTATGAATTCTCCATTATTTTTATGACCTACATAAACTTTTTCACAAACCTGTTGCTGCACTCATTCATTCATTCATTTATTCATTCTCTGCAACCAAAGACAAAAACTACAAAAATGTCGAATTTTTTCCCACAAACTCGAAAAAAAGTGAAATTATGAAAATGTAATTGAATTGCTCAGACATACAGATAGAGAAGCAGAGACACACAGACAGACAACCGAACCATAAAACAAGAACAAAAGCAGCAGCATTAAATGTAGTATAAAACACAGACACAACTTTGCTGGGGTAGGAGAATCATGATGAGAGAAATTAAATAATTGGGGAATTCCCACGAACAAAAAACCAGCCAGACAGTTTGACATAATTTCGCACAGACACAAAAATTGCCCCATTCCAACCCAAACTCCAACTCATCATCATTTCTCTAAGTTGGGTAAAATATTTTAATGTGGCAAATGGGTGTTTCGTTTTTTTTTTTTCAATTTCATTTACTTCCCTCAATCCTCCCCCACCCACAAGTCTGTTTTTTATATTCATTCATTTAGACAAGACCATAACCAACCCTAACAAAGTTTTAATTAATTGCGTACAACAACAACAAATAAGCCAAAAGGCAACAAAAAGTAAAAGTTGGAAAATTTGCTTCATGTTTTCATTTTCACGTACATTGCAGATGAAAAACAACGACGATGATTCTGTATTTAAAAAACACAAGAAAAACAATATCAGAGCAAAAGGAGCATGGATGGCATAAGAAACAACAGTGGCAACAGCACCAGCAATGGCATCTGAATCACTAACATCATTATTATGAATTCATAATAAGAGGGTGGGCTTAAAAATGTCTTTCGTATGAACAGCAATGGAAATTAATTAATTTCAGAATACAAACTCTTCCGCCGGTATACTCTATGATTTCGCAAAAAAATCTGAATTAATCTAAGTCAGTTCTAGTTCAGTTCTAGTTCTGGTGCAATTCAACTTCAGTCCTGGTTCTAGTTTAGTTTTAGTTATGTTCTAGTTTAGTTTTATTTCTATTCTAGTTCAGTTCTAGTTTAATTCTAGTTCAGTTCTAGTTCAGTTCTAGTTCAGTTCTAGTTCAGTTCTAGTTCAGTTCTTGTTCAGTTCTTGTTCAGTTCTAGTTCAGTTCTAGTTCAGTTCTAGTTCAGGTCTAGTTCAGTTCTAGTTCAGTTCTAGTTCAGTTCTAGTTCAGTTCTAGTTCAGTTCTAGTTCAGTTCTAGTTCAGTTCTAGTTCAGTTCTAGTTCAGTTCTAGTTCAGTTCTAGTTCAGTTCTAGATCAGTTCTAGTTCAGTTCTAGTTCAGTTCTAGTTCAGTTCTAGTTCAGTTCTAGTTCAGTTCTAGTCCAGTTCTAGTTCAGTTCTAGTTCAGTTCTAGTTCAGTTCTAGTTCAGTTCTAGTTCAGTTCTAGTTCAGTTCTAGTTCAGTTCTATTTCAGTTCTAGTTCAGTTCTAGTTCAGTTCTAGTTTAGTTCTAGTTCAGTTCTAGTTAAGTTCTAGTTAAGTTCTAGTTAAGTTCTAGTTAAGTTCTAGTTCAGTTCTAGTTCAGTTCTAGTTCAGTTCTAGTTCAGTTCTAGATCAGTTCTAGTTCAGTTCTAGTTCAGTTCTAGTTCTAGTTCAGTTCTAGTTCAGTTCTAGTTCAGTTCTAGTTCAGTTCTAGTTCAGTTCTAGTTCAGTTCTAGTTCAGTTCTAGTTCAGTTCTAGTTCAGTTCTATTTCAGTTCTAGTTCAGTTCTAGTTCAGTTCTAGTTCAGTTCTAGTTCAGTTCTAGTTAAGTTCTAGTTAAGTTCTAGTTAAGTTCTAGTTCAGTTCTAGTTCACTTCTAGTTCAGTTCTACTTCGATTCTAGTTCAGTTCTACTTCGATTCTAGTTCAGTTCTAGTTCGATTCTAGTTCAATTCTAGTTCAGTTTTAGTACAAATAACCCTCCTGTTCATCATCATTAAAAAGCGGCAACAAAAACAGCTGTAGTATTTAGTATTTGAAAGAGCAGCAACGGTAGTAGACGGAGAAAATTCATTGCCAACTTTATTATTATGAAAAACTTCTTAAAAAACTGGGTTGTGTTTTTTGTTGTTGTTTTTCTTTCTTATTATTTCTTTTCATCTTTCGGGCTCTTGTTTCTCTTTTTTTAATGTGTACATTTTCATTAAAATCTCACCCACAACATTCAATTCAAACACACAACCATTTAAACAAGCCCTTTTCTTCATTTCTGTGTGCAGTTGTTTCCGTTTCCGCTATATATTCAGTTTCTTGAATATTTTTGCTCATTTTCATTTTGTGGTTTGAGTTCAGTTATGGCGTAAATGGGTGTTCGTGTTGTTTTTTTTTTTAACTGTTTTCGTGATTAAAAACAACCCGGCAATGAATGAATGAAGAAATTGTATGAGTACAAAAGCATTCCAAGCAAAATTTAGCTTGACGGGGAAGAAATAAAAAGCAGCAACAGAATCATTTTCACTAAGATTTTTATTTCGCGCCATAATTTCATTTCTTACTCATTTACTTGTTGTTGTTGCTGTTCCTGTAGTTGGGGGTCTTATATTATTTTTCTTAATGTTTATAAATGGTTTTTTTTTTGTTTGCCTCGTTGTTTCTCACTCTCAACCTTCACATTTTCTTTTGTCTCATTTAAGCGGTCCTCAACTTTTTCGTCTTCTTCTTCAGCAAGAGGAAGAAAAAATTAAACTTGGAGAAAATTACTTTGTTGTTGTTTTTTTCTGTTTCATTTAGATTTTTTTTGTATTTAAAAGGTTAATGAACTAACAACTTTCATTACTACCGCCGCCCACATTAGCACGTGTTTTTCTTGAGTATATTTTTTTCCCCACTTGCCTTTAACTCATTATGAAATTGTGTTTATAACAGCTTTTTTGTGCTTCTTCTTATAGCACTTTTATTTTCCTATTAGTATTATTTACTACATTTTTTAATAGTAGTAGTACTTGCAGAAGCTCTGCTGAAGAATGTCGTTTACTGGCATACTTTCATTTCTAGGTTTTCTTGCCTTTTAGTGTAAATCTTCGAATGCCAAGGCAGTGTTAAATTGTATGAAAGTTCTTAGAAGTGCATCAGATTTTTATGAATGAAAATATATGATGCGGCCTCTTCATTTATTAATTTTTTCTAGAGTGTAACAACATTTGAATGGAACAACATTATCTTCTAAGAGGATAAACTTGTGATGATATCCAACTGTAATAAAATGCAATTAATTTTAATGTTTAGGTAAAGGTCTTAAACTCAATTTTGAACTCGAAATCTCTAACATGTCTACAACATTCGATCCACTCTTACATAGAGTGATAAAAAATATACACGCCTGGTACCAAATTGGCACCAACATTTTTCATTAACATCCGTTGTGTAAGTATTTACATATATACCTACGACAACACTATGTAACGTTGACAACGCAATGTTATCAACATTGCAACAATTCGTTGTCAAAATTTAAATTTGTTCCCCTCTGAGTAGGTTATAGGAAACTCTCGTGTTTTTCGTATTTTTTTTTTCGTTACGTGTTAACTGACTGCAATATGTACCTCGGTAATGGGTTATACTTACATAACCACTTACTTTTCAATGAGTACTACTTACCGTCAACATTACTTTGAAGTACTCTAGTAATGACTTTCTTTCAATCTTTATTTTCTCCTATTCGTAAGCGAGCGTGAAAGTACTTGACTCCAATGTCATCACCGTGTTAAAATAATGCGTTAAAATGCTAATGAAGAAGTAGTGAAAACAGGTTTTATTAGCATTTTAACTCATTACTTTTCAATGTAAGTTTTTCCTGGGAAGTATACATTCCACAGAATGTATAAGCTCTCATGGACTTTATTTTTTGTTAAAGCATATAAAGTCCTTTCAGTTAGAAATATCGATTAAAGATTATGGAATTGAAAAAAAGGGTTATATAAGTTTGTCATTCCGTATGTAATTTTCCGGAAATAACAAAGACTATATATATTCTAGATCTTTATAGATAGTTGAGTCAATTAAGCTATGTTTGTCCGTCTGTCTGTGTATCTATTGAAATCATATTTCAGAAAAACCCATATATCTTTGGAATCTAAATCTTTTTGAAATACCTTCAGGCTTGCTTTCAAGAAGTTTCCTATTAAAAATCAGCAAAATCGGTTTATAAATAACGGAGTTATGAGCAAAAATAAGAGATAGCCTCTGAAAATTTCGTCTCTAGACGAGAATTTTATTTAACATTTTACTGAACATAGACACAGATCATTAGAAGATACAGACTCATAAACCGCTCTACTAAGATCGAGTTGTGGCTAAAAGTAAAGGAAACAACCGATCGTGTACCTTAGTGTCGCCCTTAACTTGAACGATACACTCTGTTAGGGAAAGGAATAGATAGTTCCCAGTCTTAAGCCGCTTTTAGGTCATAAACCCAAGTTGACCTTTCTTAGCAAAGGTTTACTTTTTGTTCCAAAATAACAATAAGTTTCTTTGAAAAATATTTCGTTCTTCAATAATTTTGAGCACAAACCCATAATAATATTTTTCTTCAGACTACTACTGACAAATATATATAATATAGAAATGTTTTAAACTATTAAAGTACATTTATTACATCCTTCAAAAAATGCATGCATTTATACTATGATAACACAGCGATCTATCTTAACATCAACCTCATATCATTAACGGATTAATCTGCTAAAACCTTTTGAAAAAAAACACACTTTAAAAGAAAACCTGCTTTAGGTAAATGTAACCATTCAAATGGAACAAATAAAAACTAAACAAAAAAGAATAAAAGGATGCTACTGCTACTGATTATTTATGAGAGTATAAAACATATGATTTAATAATATATTACCATACCTACACACATACATACATATACATGCATACGTACAACACCAAGGACATGCGTAGAAATAACACATAAACAAAATAAACAGGAATATGTTTAAACAATAGATAGAAATAGAAAGCAACCATAAAATCTATAATCAAAAATCATAATGCGTGAAGTGGATGCTGGATAAATTACACGTATAAAAACGCAAATACATACATATACAGCGGTATAAACATGTGTGTACTTCTATGCAGATATAAAACCTAAGGATATTTGCATTATAAACTGATAGAAGTACGATTATACATATTCAAATGATATCGCTTTGCATGCAGTATAATGTGTTTCTGTTTTAAATAAATACACAGATGATGCGTAAAAGGATGAGTTGAATTAGTTTTTTTTTTCTGTAACACATTAACCCTTTGAAAGTTATTTATTTTTTGTTTTTATTTTAGGGAGCAGAGTATTTAGTTTCGTTTTCAACATTTTTGGGAATGTTAGTAATCAGTTAAGCGTTTAATTTGTATTGAAAATGTTCTATAGGAAAAGAGTCTTCCTTAGAAAGACCTTTTCAATAGGAAAATAGTCTTCCTTAGGAAAACCTTTTCTATAGGAAATGAGTCTTCCTTAGGAAGACCTTTTCTATAGGAAAAGAGTCTTCCTTAGGAAGACCTTTTCTATAGGAAAAGAGTCTTCCTTAGGAAGACCTTTTCTATAGGAAAAGAGTCTTCCTTAGGAAGACCTTTTCTATAGGAAAAGAGTCTTCCTAAGGAAGACCTTTTCTATACGAAAAGAGTCTTCTTTAGAAAGACCTTTTCTATACTAAAAGAGTCTTCCATAGGATGACCTTTTCTATACGAAAAGAGTCTTCTTTAAGAAGACTATATCTTTACGAAAAGAGTCTTATTTATGAAAACCTTTTCTATACGAAAAGAGTCTTCTTTAGGGAAACCTTTTCTATACGAAAAGACTTTTATACGAAATCTTCTGTAGGAAGAACTTTTCTATACCAAAAGAGTCTTCCTTAGGAAGACCTTTTCTCTATACGAAAAGTGTCTCGTTTAGGAAGACCTTTTCTATACGAAAAAACTTCTATACGAAGTCTTTTGTAGGAAGAAATTCTCTGTTCGAAAAGAGACTTCTGTATGAAGACCTTTTCTATACGAAAAGAGTCTTCCTTAGGAAGACATTTTCTTAACGAAAAGAGCCTTCTTTATGAAAACCTTTCTTCTACGTCAAGAGTCTTCTTTAGGAAGACCTTTTCTATATGAAAAGAGTCTTTCTTAGGAAGAACTTTTCTATTCGAAAACAGTCTTCCTTAGGAAGACCTTTTCTATTCCAAAAGAGTCTTCCTAAGGAAGACCTTTTCTATTCGAAAACAGTTTTCGTTAGGAAGACCTTAGGATACCTCTTCTGTAGAAAAAGAGTCTTCCTTAGGAAGACCTCTTCTATACGAAAAGAGTCTTCCTTAGGGAGACCTCTTCTATACGAAAAGAGTCTTCCTTAGGAGCAGCTCTTCTATAAGTAAAGAGTCTTCCCTAGGAAGACCTCTTCTATATGAAAAGAATCTTCCTTAGGAAGACCTCTTCTATACGAAAAGAGTCTTCTTTAGGAACATCTTTTCTATACGAAAGGAGTCTTACTTAAGAAGATCTTTTCTGTACGAAAAGAGTCTTTATTGGGTACACTTGTTCCATTCAACTTTTCTTAGGACTTTTCTATGGAAATGAAGCCTTCCAATGGAACACTCTCTTCTCAGGAAGATATTCTGTTATAGAAAGAGAGTCCTCCTTGGGGAACATTTTCTATAGAATAGTATAGGATATTGGAAGGACCTTTCATTGAAACCCTCTTTTATTTAAACTTACCAATCTAACATACATTTTTTTTATTCCAGATTCTTATAAACCAATCCAGCTGAAGCAGTTTCAAACTTGTTGACTTGGTAAGTGAATTTTTTCTATCAACAAACTATAAGAAAGGATATTTACGATTAGAAACTATTATTTCGTTTTGTCCTTTTAATACACTTCACATATAATGAAATAGTGAATGCATGTGTTTATGTGTTACCACATGTTGGTTATTTTCTATAATACCAAAGGCTTAAAAAAACACAAACGTTACATTTGTGAACCTCTTTTGTAACTTCATGTAAATGTGTTAAATGTTTGGCCATAAATCAAGAATTACAAAAAATAAAAAAAAACACACACACTACAATAATAACCCCTTGATTCGTTTTTCGCAAACAATGAAACGGGGTAATCAAAAATGTTTTGAATGTAATAAAACGTAACGAAATATACAAAAAATATGAATATTCATAAAAATCAAACAACCATGAAACTTATGCTTTATAGGCAAAGAAAAAATCAAAATTAGAAAAATTGCAAATAACTCAAAAAAAAAACTCATTGAACTATTAAAAGGCAAATTTATATTAATGGGCCAACGTTAAAGGTATTGGATTATCAAGCCAACCCCTATTTGGCAAATCAATGAGCTAAAATTTCCATTTCAAAGATAACATAAAAGAATTTTATTAGTTTCCAACAAACAGATAGCAAAGTCTGAAACTGAAACATCCTTTTTTTCGCAAATGCAAAATTTGTTTAAAAAAAAGTAATAAAAGGATGTGCGTATAACAACAACAACAACAAAAAACAAAAAATTTAAAAGCCTAGAAAACCACTTTTGATGATTTTACAGTCTGATTTAATCAATAGCAATAAATCGCACATTAAATGTAAACTACAATGTATTTTTAACATTCATTGTCCTTCGGTAGTATTTAACAAAAGGATGTTTAGTGTTTTTCAAGTATCAGTTCAGACTCTGTGTTTTTTTGTATTTCTCCACTAAAACTAAGAACATCCTTTTGTTTGCAAAAAAAAAAAAGTGATCATGTAAGGGGTTTGTTGTGATTTTGCGCTTGTTAAAAATTTCCTGTTGCTGTTGCTAGGATTTTAAGAGTTCAAGGGTTAAATAAATACTGATATTTACAAAAAATAATAGAATATTACAAGCATCGATACCTGACTTTTTGCCACATAATATTTCGTTATTGTTTGTGTTATTTTTGTTTAAACAAAAGTAAATCTCAAGTAGTTTATTATATTTGTTAATAATTTTCTTTATTTAGTTTTGGTGATAAAACTAAAGGAACTAAAGGTCACATTCCAAAGACTTTTCATAATTTTGATTTGATATATAAGTTCATCTAAAAAATCCAGACAGACACTATTAAATCCAAACAGATAGAGATTTTAAGTCGTTTGGAACATCCTTAGGTTGGTGTTAATCCAATATTTTTGTTCGTTATAAACAGTATTTACAACGCATAATATCCTCCAGCCTATAATAGTGCGTAGAGTATAAATAATTGCCGAGATATCATCGGTTGAATTTGACGGACGGACGGACAGACACTATTAAATCGAGTCTGAAAGATATTTTAAGTCAATTGGAACATCCTTAGATTGGTGTGGATCCAATATTTTTGTTCGTTATAAACAATATTTACAAAGCATAATATCTTCCGCACTATAGTAGTGTAGGTTGTAAATAATTGCTAAGATATCATCCGTTTAAGTTGACGGACGGACCGACACTATTAAATCGTGTCGGAAAGTGATTTTAAGTCGTTTGGAACATTCTTAGGTAAGTGTGGTTCCAATATTTTTGTTCGTTATAATCAATATTTACAAAGCATAATGTCCTCCGCACCATAGTAGTGCGAAAGGTATAAATAATTGCTGAGATATTATCCGTTGAAGTTGACGGACGGACAGACATTATTAAATCGTGTCAGAAAGTGATTTTAAGACAATTGGAACATCCTCAGGTTAGTGTGGATCCAATATTTTTATTCGTTATAAACGGTATTTACAAACCATAATATCCTCCACCCTATAGTAGTGCGAAGAGTATAGATAATTGCTGAGATATCATCCGTTGAAATTGACGGACGGACAGACACTTTTAAATCGAGTCAGAAAGAGATTCTGAGTCAGTTGGAACTTCTTCAGGTTGGTGTGGATCCAATATTTTTGTTCGTTATAAACAGTATTTACAAAGCATAATATCCTCCGCAGTATAGTAGTGCGAAAGGTATAAATAATTGCTGAGATATCATCCGTTGAAGTTGACGGACAGACAGTATTAAATCGATTAAGAAAGTGATTTAAAGTCGTTTGGAACATTCTTAGGTTGGTGTGGATTCAATATTTTTGTTCGTTATAAACAGTTATAACGAACGGTTTAAATAATTGCTGAGATATCATCCCTTGAAGTTGATGGACAGACGGACATTATTCAATCGAGTCTGAAAGTGATTTTAAGACAATTGGAACATCTTCAGGTTGGTGTGGATCCAATGTTTCGTTATAAACAACATTTACAAAGCATAATATCTTCCGCACTATAGTAGTGCGAAGAGTATAAATAATTGCTGAGATATCATCCGTTAAAGTTGACGGACAGACAGTATTAAATCGATGGGCACATTCATAGGTAGGTGTGGATCCAATATTTTTGTTTATACAAAGCATTATATAGGTAAATGGACTCGATGTTAGCCAACCCAATACCGATGTAGTCAGACAAATTATTGACAATTAACTGAAGAATTGTTTATATGGAGTCTAGGACCTGCTATAGGCCGATCATCAGAAAATAGAGTGGAGGTATCAGGGTTTTTAATAAAACTGATTCATGGCGAATTACTAGCCACTTGTTAAGGAAGACTCTTGTATGGGGAAACGCAGTCTGCTTTCAAAATATAATTTGTGCGAAGCAAAATTTGTCCAGTTATTACGAGCCTTGCTCACTAAGGTTTATTTTGTTACAGAGACTTCGACTAAGATAGTGATTCTGAGCCGATTGATATACGATAAGGTAGATATATAATACCTAACTAACTATAGAAGTATAAAAACCTTTTAAATCTCGCTTATTCGAACATTTCGATGGAATATTTTTCGATCTTTTATGTTATCAATTTAAGATATTATCGTCCTTCTCTTGCGACAACCAAATTATTTTGACACTTTTCTCATATAAAGGTAGTTAATCCCAGCAAAAACTCGGTAATGACTTGTACTTCAACAATAACTTACTTTTCATTGACTACTACTATTTGAAAGTACTTATAAAGAAAGTCATTATAAAGACTTACCTGTAATCGGATACCTAAGTGCTGTATTTGATAGCTCACTAGCAACTGTTTGTTACACACACAGAAAGAAAACAGGTTTTCTGTGAAACCATTAAACAAAACAACTTTTCAACTCCCTGTGAGTAAGAACTTATTTAAGTAGTTCTTTATAAGCGAGCATGGTATGTACTTGTCTCCAATGTCAACACCTTATTAAATTATTGAGCGGCTTCTTTAGCTTTCTGATTCATTACATTTCAATGCAAGTTTATGCTGGGTTAGTTAAGGTTATTCTTTGGTAATTCTATTTCCTTTTCACTAAACACAAGCTAGAATTCCTCTTATCTGTAGGTGGAGTTTTCAGTAAGTACATGAAAAATTACCTAAAAACAATATATTCATATTTGTCATCAATCAAACCAGGATTAGAATAATAAAGCCCTTTTTCATAAACAGCCAAAAATTTGTCATACTTAATGCAAAAACTAATCCAGCCTAAGGATAAACAAAAAACTAGTATTCAAATTTGAAAAAATAAAAAGAAATCACATATCTATACTCTCAGTATACAATTTTCAAAATACCGATTGATGTTGAAATTACGTGATAAACAGCTCAGCTGTCAAGGCTCTGTATACGCAAAAAAAGGGTTTACCTTCATCGTCTTATAATTTATGCGCGAGAGTAAACGCCTCATTGACAAGCCGGCAACAGCAAAAAAATAACGACCAAGATCCTGTAGGAAAAAAAAACTAGCATATGATCACTAGCATTAAACCTTTTAACTCTCTATTTTGCACACAAACACACACAGTAGCATCTGGGGGTTAAAACTAAATGCCTGCATAACCAGATCTAAAGTCTAAAGGATGCTTTTTTTTTATTTTGTATAGAAATGATAATTTCAAATGAACCCTCTTCACGTTGAGATCTATACGACAGAGTACAACATGCTGTTTACCTTTTTTGAATATGAAAGGATTTTGTTTTAGGTTTTTTATGTTTTTTAGAATAAATTAAAATTTATTATAATTTACATACGTTAAGGATCATTAAATTTGAATATTTTTATTTAAATTTAGCTTCGAAATAGAAAACAGGGGGTTTTTAGGGAATTGTTGAAATTTTGAAATTTAGTTTTCTCTTAACAACGATACGGGTAACAGTAACTGAAATTTTGAAATAGTTATATATTTTGAAAAAAAAAAAATAAATTTAAAAAAAAAATAAAATTTAAAAAATTTCAATAAAAAAGTGTTACAGTATAATTTATTTACAAGCAAAAATCAAAAAGCACCCACTGTATTTTGTGTTTATACTTACATATACATATCTCCAACTTTGGATTATCTTTTAGCGTGATTACCTCTACAATTTTGTTTCTTAAAAGGAATTAATAGCAAAATAAGATAAATTAAATCAATTAAAAGTTGTAAACAACATTTAATTTTGTTTTAAATTATGAGTTGTAATCAACAGGTAACAATTATTAAAACCACTTTAAAACATGGTCATAATTATGGGGACTTTAATGACACACGCTCACCAAGTAAGCGGGTAAGTAGTAGTATTTAGTTGTTAGGAATTTGTAAACGTTTTGCTTTTTAAAACAAATCTCTTAATTGCCTTAAAGTGGTTAACTAATATTGAGAATGTCTTTCCATTAGTGATGATAAAGTGGGTGTCTGTTTGGTATGAATCAATGATTTTATGATTTTCTTATTTCTATCTAAACTAGCGCACAGCTAATATCCATTTCAATCACCTGTCCACCTCTATCGAAATTCACCATTTTGTTTGACATGTTTTACATGTTTTGATCAGCTATTAAATGGATCTTAGAAACATGCACGAGTTCAATATTTTTTGGCGTTGATAGATACATTTTTTCCAATTAATAAAACTAATCAATTTGTACGTATGGTATTTGAATATCTATTAACTTGTTAATGGTACACAGAAAAAAATATGCACAATTCTTTTCTTAACAATCGTTTGCTTAAATTTAATTTCGATTTTTATAAATATTTTTATTTGGGTTTATAACGAATTTGTTTGATGTTCACACAGAAGGAAAATATTTTCTAACAAACACTTTATTGAAATAAATTTAATTTTCAGTAAATATTTTTACTGATTCAATACATGTTTTTGTTTGAGTTTTATTTTTATGTCAGCATATGGAATACAGCAATAAAACCAGTTTTGGAATGTACTAAAATGAATTGATATAATTCTTATTTGGTTTATAACACTTAATGTATAAGTGTTTCACTTTTCACAGTACAAAATAATAGTTTCTAGAATTAGAAACGTTTTCTTTAAAAAGTTGTAAGTATATATGTAATTTTTTTACTACTTTTAGTTTTAAATGTTTTTTTTTTTAAATTTTTGTTAAAATTTAGTATATATTTTTTAACAAAATTTTTATAGATTCAATAAAAAAATTTGCTTATTATTATTGCCAAAATACAATAAATAATTTAACTGTTTCAGATAACATATTTGCTTGAATTTCAGTACAAATACTAATAACTTGTGTTATTGTTTTAGTAAAATAATTGTTTGGAAATGTTGCGATTATTTATTAAAGTTTTTCGTAAATAGTATATTATTTTAATAAGAAAAATCCTGAAATTTTTTCAATAAAGAATTTACGAATTTGAGTACTTGATTTTACGAATTTCGTGATAAGTCCTATTTTAGTAAAAAAAATAATTGGCTTTATGAATTTTTTGTTTGATTTTGAATTCAATTTTTTTCTGTGTACAAAAATGCTTAAGTTTGTTAAAAAACTGTTTCCTTGATATTATAAAATATTAAAATTTAAGTACAGCATTAAATTATCTCAAACGATTGGCAGATTTTGGAAATTCAGGGTGGCCTGGCACAGATGTTAAAAGTATTATAGAGAAATGATGGTAGATAGATAGATAGATAGATAGATGATAGATAGATAGTAGATAGATAGATAGATGATAGATATAAGATAGATAGATAGATAGATAGATAGATAATAGATAGATAGATAGATCGATAGATCGCTAGATAGATGATAGATAGATAGATAGATAGAATAGATAGATGATAGATAGATAGATAGATAATTATCGATAGTAGATCGCTATCTAGCTAGATGCTCGCATAGCTAGATCGCTCGACGATCGCCTAGCTCGCTCGATCGATCGACATCCCTACGCATAGATATCATAGCAGATCGCTCGCGCTCGCTCCTCGCTCGCTCGCTCGCTCGCTCCTCGCTCGCTCGCTCGCTCGCTCGCTCGCCCGCTCGCTCGCTCGCTCGCTCGCTCGCTCGCTCGCTCGCTCCTCGCTCGCTCGCTCGCTCGCTCGCTCGCTCGCTCGCTCGCTCGCTGCTCGCTCGCTCGCTCGCTCGCTCGCTCGCTCGCTCGCTCGCTCGCTCTCTCGCTCGCTCGCTCGCTCGCTCTCTCGCTCGCTCGCTCGCTCGCTCGCTCGCTCTCGCTCGCTCGCTCGCTCGCTCGCTCGCTCGCTCGCTCGCTCGCTCGCTCGCTCGCTCGCTCGCTCGCTCGCTCCCTCGCTCGCTCTCGCTCGCTCGCTCGCTCGCTCGCTCGCTCGCTCGCTCGCTCGCTCGCTCGCTCGCTCGCTCGCTCGCTCGCTGCTCGCTCCCTCGCTCGCTCGCTCGCTCGCTCGCTCGCTCGCTCGCTCGCTCGCTCGCTCGCTCGCTCGCTCGCTCGCTCGCTCGCTCGCTCGCTCGCTCGCTCGCTCGCTCGCTCGCTCGCTCGCCGCCTTCGTGGTGCGCGCGCGCCCTTCGTCGCGCGCCTTTGCTCCTCTCCCCCCCCTTTCTTCTCCTTCGTTGCTTCCCTGGTTCCCGCCCTTTCCTGCCGGTCCGGCTCCCTCTGGCCCTCCTCCTCCCCTTTGCTTGCGCGCTTTTCCTTCCTCTCCCCCTTGTTTGTGTTCCCTTTCCTCGCTCTCCTATCCTTTTTCCGCCTCTCTTCCCGTTGTAATTTTCTACTCTCATATATGGAGGGTAGGGTCAAATATGAACCAATGTTCCTAAAATTTCGTAGAGAGACTTTTTAATAAAAACTAGCTTTTCATCAATATTTTGGTATTTTTGTGTCAGCTATGAGATTTATATTAATTTTCTAAAAGGGGCCTTTTATAGGAGGTAGGACCGATCCTCATAAAACTTGGTAGAGAGATTTTGATTCCTACAAAATATTTGTATTGTGAATTTCATTGCCAAAGTAGTATTTTTGAGTCCTGAGGGGGACCTTATGGGGGTATATAATAAAACTAGCTTATGTCAAATTTTATCACTGTCCTGGTCTTTTTAAGCCAGTTATGACTGTTTGAACTTTGTACCGACGGGACATTTATATGTGAGCGAGGTAAAATCGTGAACCGATCCCATTTTCAATCCCAAACAACTTGCAACAATAAGAAGTATTTATGGAATATTTCAGACCCCTAATTTTTTCCCGTTCGGACTCTATCGTTTTTTCAACAGACGGACGGATATAGCTAGATTGTCTTAGAATCTTATGTGGACCAAGAATATACATATAATTATTTGCTATTAGTTTAAACTATTTCTCTACCAGTTGTAAATAAAAGTTTTGATTGCCCCCACCACCACAAATTATTATTTCCATACAATAAAACCCTTTTGATATCAATTACTGTAGATTTCGCCAGTCTACAGTTTTTAAAAAATTAACTACTTTTTTGAATTTCGTTGCAAATTACACAACAGTATAAAGAGAAGGGCATTATAAATATTACCTTTAAGGTATTTTGCCCTTCAAATTGCAGCAAAACCAGTCTTTAACGTACAATCTATTCTTTAAACGTCTTTGAAACCTAATAATTTTCACAGAAATGACTGACTGCATTAGTTACTTATTTATATATTAAATGCTAAATAAGTAAGTGTACTTAATTTTAAGTATAAGGTACTAGTAGTTACGAAAGTACTTATTGTATAATTTAAATATTTTAAATAAAATTACTTATTTTATTGATAGCAATTTAATTATAAATAATGCATATTTAATATTATGGTTAGTGGCAGTTCTGGTTTGTCGCCGAACCAAGTTGGCTGTTTTTTAATAATATACACAAATCATTTGGTTTAGTTTAGAATAGCAACTATTTAATATTTTATATTTTGTGTTACATTAACAAATGGAGGAATTAATGTTTAACCATTTGTAACATTTGCTTTGGCTATGGTGACTGTGTTGAAATAGTTATTTATACATTTAATTAATATGTATGTAAAATATTATCTATACGATTATTATCATTATGATTGCTGTTCATGGCAAAAGATCTACTATACATGATACCAGTACGCGTATGACTATTTTGAAATGACCATATACGAAATGGTTATAGAGGGAAAGAAGCCTAAACGGTTGCATTCAATTTATTTTGTAAACTTCGAACAAAGACTAAACTATAGACTAGTCTATAGACTCGACTGTAGACTAGACTATACACTAGACTATAGGCTAGACTATAGACTCGACTGTAGACTAGACAACAGACTAAACTATAGGCTAGACTAGACTGTAGACTAGACTATAGACTAGACTATAGACTAGACTATAGACTAGACTATAGACTAGACTATAGACTAGACTATAGACTAGACTATAGACTAGACTATAGACTAGACTATAGACTAGACTATAGACTAGACTATAGCCTAGACTATAGACCAGACTATAGACTAGACTATAGACTAGACTATAGACTAGACTATGGACTACACTATAGACTAGAATATAGACTAGACTATAGACTAGACTATAGACTAGACTATTGACTAGACTATAGACTAGAATATAGACTAGACTATAGACTAGACTATAGACTAGACTATAGACTAGACTATAGACTAGACTATAGACTAGACTATAGACTAGACTATAGACTAGACTATAGACTAGACTATAGACTAGACTATAGACTAGACTATAGACTAGACTATAGACTAGACTATGGACTAGACTATAGACTAGACTATAGATTAGACTATAGACTAGACTATAGACTAGACTATAGACTAAACTATAGACTAGGCTATACACTAGGCTATACACTAGACTATAGACTAGACTATAGACTAGACTATAGACTAGACTATAGACTAGGCTATACACTAGGCTATACACTAGACCAACGGTTCCCAAAAGGGGGTCCGCGGACCCCTAGTGGTCCGTAGCAAAATCCTAGGGGGTCCGCGAAGACGAACGAAAAAAATAATGAATAAAAAATATTCTCTATATGTTAGAAAATATTAAAAATATCTCCAAATTTTTCATAAATACTAAAATACACAATTTTTATTCAATAATCCCAGATTTGTTGGCGACTTTTTGAATTTTATTGTTTCGGTCGTTTATCAGGATGAAGCTAGGCCCTACAAATTTATTGTTTCACTTTTATAAAGTAAAGTATTACGTGATTTCTAATTTTTATAAATGTATATGTATCGAAATAAATGTTTTTATATCAGACGGATAATGATTTGCCTTAGAATTTAATACTGATACTGGTATCCCGGAATATGAAGTTAGGTCACATTTCATAATATTTTTTTAAATTGTAAGCAAAAGTTTTAATCTAGTTAATTTTAAATATAAATATTCCATTCCGGCGTGATACACAGATTTTAACTTCATTTTGTTGTCCAATATTATTAAATCAACATCAGAAAATTCATAGCGTTTTGCGTAAATAGTCAAAACCACGCAGTAAAATAATTCGTAGGTATTTTATAATTCAAATTTAAGATCCAAATTCACAGTACATTCGCAAAGAGTTCAGGTCATATTTTATGTGGGTAACGCATTCCGCAACAACATCGAAGAAGTCTAACTTTCACATATATTCCCGAAAACTTAGCTTACATACTCAGCTCACTCCTATGCAATCGCAAAAAAATTTAGAAACATGACTCTTTAAGCACATGTCGACAATACTTGATAAAGAAACCTTTTCGCTACCTTAACGAGAAATGAACATGAAAGCTCTCACGATCATAAAATTAAACATCATGTTAGAAGTCATTCTATATTTAAAACCATGCAATTGAAAACATCTCCGAAATACTAAATATTCTCAATGTACGGGAATATTTTATAGGATTTATGGACCAGGACTAAGACAATTTTCGGATGAACAATTATTTATAACAATAAGATATCAAAATATGTGTGGGGGTCCGTGAAATTAAATAAATTCCTCAAGGGGTCCGGGAAGTAAAAAACGGTGGGAACCGCTGCACTAGACTATAGACTAGACTACAGACTAGACTATATACTAGACCTTAGACTAGACTATAGACTAGACTATAGACTAGACTATAGACTATATACTATAGACTATAGACTAGACTAGACTATAGACTAGATTAGACTATACTATAGACTAGACTATAGACCAGACTTTAGGCTAGACTATGGACTAGACCATGGACTAGACTATAGACTAGACTAGACTAGACTAGACTATAGACTAGAATATAGACTTGACTATAGACTAGTCATTAGAAAAAACTATAGTCAAACTATACTCAAGACTTAATTCTTTGACTACACTGAAAACCTATGCAAAACACGCACTAACAATCGACTCGTACAAAAACAAATCTTGGAGTGTAAATAATTATAGAGGAAAATAATGCATCCATCTATCGTATACACAAAACGCAAGTGGGTTGGACTAAAAAACATGTGTATGCATATAATTTTCCTAAATAATAATTAAATGGAAATTAAATATACATATATTCTATGCAAAATCTATTTAAATGCTATTTATTTTGTTTAATAACAAACAAAATGGTCGTTGAAAACTTTATTAAAATAAAAATCAACTTGAAATTCACATGCAGGGAAATTAGACAAAAAAAAAAATAACAAAATAAGAAAAATTTCAAAAAGTTTTGCTTCAACAATCTTGTAATAAAAAAGTATAAAATACAAAACACTGCACTCGATGAAGTTAATAAGACTAAAATCACTTTGCTTTTGTACTTTTCCCTAAGAAAAAAAAATGGTGAAAAAAAGAGGAGTAAAACTTTTTCTTTTTTAGAATATATAGTGTATGGAAAAAACACGAAACTTCTTGTTTGTTTGTTCATACTCACACATGTTGTGTTGCAAGTTGATTGAGTATGTGCCACGAGTTGGAATATTCTGTCTACATATGGAAGTAAGTTTTTCGCCTTCTTTGTTAGAGTTTATTTGAAAGAATTTCTTTCACATCAAACAATGGCTTTTGTATGCAATCTTTATTTATTTATTCAATTTTTTTTTCTATTTTCAAGCTCGTCCTTCTTTGTAACTAGTAAATAAAGGCTTAATATGAAGACTTTAGAATTTAGAGTAGTTGTGTACTTTGTGTAACTTTTTTTGTTCCATTTTTTCTAACTACTAGTAGTAAGCACTTACTGTTGCAAACGCACTTATTATGAAAGAGTTGCATGCGTTGCTATTTTATTATGGGTGGGGTTTGACATGTGAAAAACATCTTTATTGAAATTAAAGATTATATGGACATGATGTTTAATTTGCTTTTAAAAACTAAGATTTTTAAATTCCATTTGATTTTAGACTATAGACTTGACTATACAAAAGACTAAACTAAAAAGTAGATTATAGAACAACCTATGGACTCGACAATACTCTAAACTTTAGACTAGACTATAGAGTAGACTAAAGAGTAGACTATAGCCTAGACTATAGAATAGACTATAGACTAGACAATAGACTAGACTATAGACTAGACTATAGACTAGACTATAGACTAGACTGTAGACTAGACTATAGACTAGACTATAGACTAGACTATAGACTAGACTATAGA
Organism: Lucilia sericata; assembly: GCF_015586225.1. Taxonomy (NCBI): domain Eukaryota; kingdom Metazoa; phylum Arthropoda; class Insecta; order Diptera; family Calliphoridae; genus Lucilia; species Lucilia sericata. Next base: position 206,762 of record NW_023994479.1, read on the forward strand.
CTAGACTATAGACTAGACTATAGACTAGACTATAGACTAGACTATAGACTAGACTATAGACTAGACTATAGACTAGACTATAGACTAGACTATAGACTAGACTATAGACTAGACTATAGACTAGACTATAGACTAGACTATAGACTAGACTATAGACTAGACTATAGACTAGACTATAGACTAGACTATAGACTAGACTATAGATTAGACTATAGACTAGACTATAGACTAGACTATAGACTAGACTATAGACTAGACTATAGACTAGACTATAGACCAGACTATAGACTAGACTATAGACTAGACTATAGACCAGACTATAGACTAGACTATAGACTAGACTATAGACTAGACTATAGTCTAGACTATAGACTAGACTATAGACTAGACTGTAGACTAGACTATAGACTAGACTATAGACTAGACTATAGACTAGACTATAGACTACACTATAGACTAGACTATAGACTAGACTATAGACTAGACTATAGACTAGGCTATAGACTATACTATAGACTAGACTATAGACTAGACTATAGACTAGACTATAGACTACACTATAGACTAGACTATAGACTAGACTATAGACTAGACTATAGACTAGACTATAGACTAGACTATAGACTAGACTATAGACTACACTATAGACTAGACTATAGACTAGACTATAGACTACACTATAGACTACACTATAGACTAGACTATAGACTAGACTATAGACTAGACTATAGACTAGACTATAGACTAGACTACAGACTACACTATAGACTACACTATAGATTACACTATAGACTAGACTATAGATTAGATTATAGACTTGACTATAGACTACACTGTGTATTTTTGACATTATATAATTTTATGAGAATAATTCGTCTACATTAACTTAATATTTAATTTTGCCAGCAACTTTTTTTAATTTTTCTAAAACTAATTTTACCCAAACTGAAAAATTTTTAAAATATTTTCCAAATTGTATTGAATATCTCAAACATATATTTGTATTACGCCATTTTATATTGAAATATAAAATTCTACTAACTTACACATAAATGGCGACAAAACACACATGTGTGTAAAAGAGTACATATGAGTCTTGACATTTTCATGTATGTAATTTTCCACACTTAAGGATACACATACAAAAAAAAAAAAAAACAAATTATGTATAAATACTTTTTATTGGATATAGCACCCATATCCAACAACAATTCCTACATACATTTACACATGTATGTTCAATCACTCATACATTTGTACAATTCTTATTTGAATTATTTGAAATCAAATCAATTGACATTCGACCCTTTTTTTAGGGAAAAATTTCTTTTTGACAAAATAAAATAAAGAAACCGGAACATAAAAACATTTTTTTTTCTTTCTGTCATGCAAAAAATACAGAAAAGGTTGCAAAAACTTTGCCAAAAAAAATAACCCCCACAACTCTTCCCTCCCTCGTATTGTTATCCAGGCTCGTATAGCCAAGTGTATTGGTTTTTTCGGTTTGTATCCTTTATCCTTTGTTAGAGTTTTTCTTTTTTATGTTGCCATTTTTTTTTTTTTTTTTTGCTTCGTTTTTTTTTTGTGTATGCTAGCTTTTGCTGTTCCTGATGAATGCTATTTTGATGCGTGATTGTCATAAAATTTTGTGATCTGAATAATAAAAGACATTTTGCCATTTAGTTTGATTGAACATAAAATGGTTCAACGACAACACACACAAAAAATGACATGCAAAAGAAATTCTTATTTAGATTAGAAATAAAATTTAGATTGCGATGTTCACAAAAATATGCTTTAGAAGATAATTTTAAAGTTATTTTTCATATTAAAAGAGGGGAAATTTTAGAAAATTTAAAATGAATTTCCAAATTGAAGGTTATCAATAATTTTTTATAAAAAGAAAATTTATCGAAAATTTTTTTATTTCTATCGAGAATTTTCAACATATATAGAAGAAAATTTATGGAAAGTTTTCTTTATAGAAAAAAATGTAGTCTTTATGAAATAAAGACTAGACTATAGTGCAGACTAGGGACTAGACTATAGCGCAGACTATAGACCAGACTATAGCGCAGACTATAGTGCAGACTATAGACTAGACTATAGTACAGACTATAGACTAGACTATAGTGCAGACTATAGAATATACAATAGTGCAGAATAAAGACTAGACTATAGTGCAACATTTAGGCAAGACTATAGTGCAGACTATAGACTAGACTATAGTGCAGACTATAGACTAGACTATAGACTAGACAATATTGCAGAATAAAGACTAGACTATAGTGTAGACTATGGACTAGACTATAGTGCAGACTATGGACTAGACTGTAGTGCAGACTATACACTAGACTATAGTGCAAACTAAAGACCAGACTATAGTGCAGACTATAGACTAGACTATAGCGCAGACTATAGACTAGACTATAGTACAGACTATAGACTCTACAATAGTGCAGACTATAGACTAGACTATAGTGCAGACTATAGACTAGACTATAGTGAAGACTTTAGACTAGACAATATTGCAGAATAAAGACTATGGAATAGACTATAGTGCAGACTATAGACTAGACTATACTGCAGACTATAGACTAGACTATAGTGCAGACTATAGACTAGACTATAGTGCAGACTATAGACTAGACTATAGTGCAGACTATAGACTACACTATAGTGCAGACTATAGACTAGACTATAGTGAAGAATATAGACTACACTATAGTGCAGACTATAGACTAAACTATAGTGCAGACTATAGACTAGACTATAGTGCAGACTGTAGACTAGACTATAGTGCATACTATAGACTAGACTATAGTGCAGACTATAGACTAGACTATAGTGCAGACTGTAGACTAGACTATAGTGCATACTATAGACTAGACTATAGTGCAGACTATAGACTAGACTATAGTGCAGACTATAGACTATAGTGTAGACTATAGACTAGACTATAGTGCAGACTAAAGACTATACAATAGTGCAGCATAAAGACTAGACTATGGTGCAACATTTAGGATAGACTATAGTGCAGACTATAGACTAGACTATAGTGCAGACTATAGACTAGACTATAGTGAAGACTATAGACTAGACAATAGTGCAGACTATGGACTAGAGTATAGCGCAGACTATGGACTAGACTATAGTGCAGACTATAGTGCTGACTATAGACTAGACTATAGTGCGGACTATAGACTAGACAATAGTGCAGAATAAAGACTAAACTATAGTACAGACTATGGACTAGACTATAGTGCAGACTATAGACTATACAAAAGTGCAGAATAAAGACTAGACTATAGTGCAACGTTTAGGCTAGACTATAGTGCAGACTATAGACTAGACAATAGTACAGACTACAGACTAGACTATAGTTTTGTAAATAGAAGATAATTTATCGAAAATTTTCTATATGGAAGAAAATTTATCGAAATTTTTTTCTATTTGTATCGTGAATTTTTTACATACATAGAACAAAATTTATGGAAAATTTTCTTTATAGAAGAAAATTTATGGAAAATAAATTATTTATAAATTTATAAATTTTCTTCTTTATTAAAGAAAATTTATAAAAAATTTTCTTTAAAGAATCAAATTTATGAAATTTTTTTTATTTCTGTCGAGAATTTTTTACATACATAGAAGAAAATTTATGAAAATTTTTCTTTATTGAAGATAATTTATAGAAAATTTTTCTTTATAGAAGATAATTTATAGAAAATTTTCGAAATAGAAGAAAATTTATCGAAAATTTTCTATATAGAATATAATGTCTCGAAAATTTTCTAAATAGAAAAAAATTTGTCAAACATTTTCTATATAGAAGAAAATTTATCAAAAGTTTTCTATATAGAAAAAAATTTATATAAAAAAAAATCTATATAGAAAAACATTTATGAAAAATTTTCTATATAGAAGATAATTTATCGAAATTTTTCTTTATAAAAGGAAATTTATCTAAAAATTTTCTAAAATAAAAAGAAAAAGAGATTTTATCGAAAATTTTCTAGAACAGAAATATCATCTTCTACTCCTTACCTCTCTCCTTAAGAACCCCTTAGAATATCTGAAACCTATTATTTATATTGTCATTAATATTATGTATCACCCATCATCATCATCGTACTTAACTAATTTGCACAACGCTTAGAATATCAATTAGACTTTCAACAAATAATTGTAATTTTCCGTATTTTAAAAATTAAACACCTGAAAATATCATCAATTCATTGAAAACTTTTTAGAAAACTGTTCGCGTTTTCTAAACTAAATGAAAGCTAAATAAAGAACATGTATGATATAAACTCTAACGACGACTATCAATACAATTCAATTAGAGAAAATACCTTTTGTCAAATAAGTACAACAGCAACAAGAAAACAAATCAAGTAAAAGGTAGACTTGTGTGCGAAATTTTCAAATTAGAATTCAATTTGCAAAAATACAAAATGATGGATTGAATAATTTTGTTTAAGAAATGAATGAGTGAGTGAGTGTGTGTGATGAAGTAAAATAAAATACATACACAGTGAGCACCCACAGAGAATAATTCATATGTTTGTAAATGACAAAAGGACTCGATAATAAAAACGAGAAACCTCCCAAATTTGGGTTGCAAGAACGAAAGAAAAAACAACAAATTTGCATACTTACCTTTCTAATACATATGCAATAGGCAGGACCTAAAAATAAGTAATGACATGGATAGTAGTAATTTTACTGTAACTTATGAAAACATTTAAAAATGTTGTCTTAAAGCGGGAATTGTTTGAATAACATAAAACCCGATTGCTCCCCCATTTTCTCAATTATATCTTCTTTCAATGGGCCAGTCTAATGTTCACATATCTACTTAGCGTAGTTGCCACACACATTATATGTATTCCCATTTTGCCAAAAATATATAAACAACTTGATAAGAAATTGAAAATTTGTTTTACTTTTTTTTTTTTTTGAAAAAGGTACCTGAACGTCAATTCGGCGCAAAAAAAACATCCAAAAAGATAAAAGTAAATGTCCTAATACTACTTACAAGGACAAGATACACAATTTTTCTTAGAATTTGAAATAAAAAATACACACAACATCCATCAGTTTATTATATTTTCTTTCGAAGTAAAAAAAGGATCTATAGGAATATATTTATCTCTGGAACAGTGGATGTTAAAACGTAAAAGATTAAAACTTAAAAGATACAAATATTAAACTGGAATATATATGGAGTGACTATATATAAGGCTATAGTTCAGGTTAAAGATAAGTCTAGTCGACAATCCGGTCTACAGACTAGACCATAGTTCCGACTATAGACCAAACTCTTGTCCAGATTATGGACTACACTATTGTCTAGACAATAGATCAGGCTATGGACTATATTTCAAACTACAATATACTAGACTATAGTCACAGCAATACACTATATACTTCTGATTATAGACCAGACTGTGGTCAAACTATAGACTATACTATAGTCCGAACTATATACTAGATTGCAAACTAAGCTAGACTGTAGCCAAGACTATAGACTATACTATAGCTTTTAATGTAATCTATATTACTGACTATACTAAAGGGCGAACTATTGATTACACTATAGTATAGACTATAGACTAGACTATAGTGCAGACTTAAGACTAGACTATAGTACAGACTATATACTAGACTATAGTTCAGACTAAAGACTAGACTATAGTACAGACTAAAGACTAGACTATAGTGCAGACTATAGACAAGACTTTAGTGCAGAATATAGACTAGACTATAGTGCAGATTATAGACAAGACTATAGTGTAGAATATAGACTAGACTATAGTGCAGACTATAGACTATAGTATTGTGCAGACTATAGTGCACACTATAAACTAGACTATAATGCAGGCTATAAATTAGACTATAGTGCAGATTATATACTATACTATACTATACTATACTATACTACTATACTATACTATACTATACTATACTATACTATACTATACTATACTATACATACTATACTATACTATCTATACTATACTATACTATACTATACTATACTATACTATACTATACTATACTATACTATACTATACTATACTATACTATACTATACTATACTATACTATACTATACTATACTATACTATACTATACTATACTATACTATACTATACTATACTATACTATACTATACTATACTATACTATACTATACTATACTATACTATACTATACTATACTATACTATACTATACTATACTATACTATACTATACTATACTATACTATACTCTACTATACTATACTATACTATACTATACTATCTATACTATACTATACTATACTAACTATACTATACTATACTATACTATACTATACTATACTATACTATACTATACTATACTATACTATACTATACTATACTATACTATACTATACTATACTATACTATACTATACTATACTATACTATACTAATACTATACTATACTATACTATACTATACTATACTAACTATACTATACTATACTATACTATACTATACTATACTATACTATACTATACTATACTATACTATACTATACTATACTATACTATACTACTATACTATACTATACTATACTATACTATACTATACTCTACTATACTATACTATACTATACTATACTATACTATACTATACTATACTATACTATACTATACTATACTATACTATACTATACTATCTATACTATACTATACTATACTATACTATACTATACTATACTATACTATACTATACTATACTATACTATACTATACTATACTATACTATACTATACTATACTACTATACTATACTATACTATACTATACTATACTATACTATACTATACTATCTATACTATACTATACTATACTATACTATACTATACTATACTATACTATACTATACTATACTACTATACTATACTATACTATACTATACTATACTATACTATACTATACTATACTATACTATACTATACTATACTATACTATACTATACTATACTATACTATACTATCTATACTATACTATACTATACTATACTATACTATACTATACTATACTATACTATACTATACTATACTATACTACTATACTATACTATACTATACTACTATACTACTATACTATACTATACTATACTATACTTACTATACTATACTATACTACTATACTATACTATACTATACTATACTATACTATACTATACTATACTATACTATCTATACTATACTATACTATACTATACTATACTATACTATACTTACTATCTATACTATACTATCTATACTATACTATACTATACTATACTATACTATACTATACTATACTATACTATACTATACTATACTATACTATACTATACTATACTATACTATACTATACTATACTATACTATACTATACTATACTATACTATACTATACTATACTATACTATACTATACTATACTATACTATACTATACTATACTATACTATACTATACTATACTATACTATACTATACTATACTATACTATACTATACTATACTATACATACTATACTATACTATACTATACTATACTATCTATACTATACTATACTATACTATACTATACTATACTATACTATACTATACTATACTATACTATACTATACTATACTATACTATACTATACTATACTATACTATACTATACTATACTATACTATACTATACTATACTATACTATACTATACTATACTATACTATACATACTATACTATACTATACTATACTACTAACTATACTATACTATACTATACTATATACTATACTATACATACTATACTATACTATACTATACTATACTATACTATACTATACTATACTATACTATACTAGACTATACTATACTATAGATACTATACTATACTATACTATACTATACTATACTATACTACTATACTATACTATACTATACTATACTATACTATACTACTATATATACTATACTATGGTGCATACTATAGTACAGAATATAGTAGACTATAGTGCAGGCTATAAGCTAGACTACAGTGCATATAGACTAAACTATAGTGTAGACTATTGAGTAGATTATAATGCACACTGTAGACTAAACTATAGTGCAGACTATAGACTAGACTATAATGCAGACTACAGACTAGACTATAGTACAGACTATGGACCAGACTATAGTGCAGACTATGGACTAGAATATAGTGCAGACTATAGACTAGACCATAGTGCAGACTATATACTAGACTATAGTGCAGACTATAGACTATCTATAATGCAGACTATAGGCTAGACTATAGTGCAGACTACAGACTAGAATATGGTGCAGATTATGGACTAGACTATTGTACAGACTATATACTAGAATATAGTGCTGACTATAGACCAGACTATAGTGCATACTATGGACTAGAATATAGTGCAGACTTTGGACTAGAATATAGTGCAGACTATAGACTAGACTATAGTGCAGACTATATACTATAGCCTAGTCATTTAGACTAGACTATAATGCAGCATTTATACTAAACTATAGTGCACACTATAGACCACACTATAGTGCAGACTATGAACTAGAATATATTGCAGACTATAGTGCAGACTATAGACTAACTATAGTGCAGACTACAGACAGACTATAGTGCAGACTAAAGACTAGACTATAGTCCTGACTATAGACAAGGCTACAGTCCTGACTATAGAGTAGACTATAGTCCTGACTATAGACTAGACTATAGTCCTGACTATATACAAGACTATATTCCTTACTATAGACTATACTATAGTCCTGGCTATAAACTGGATTTATATGAATAAAGACTAGATTATAGTCCTGACTATAAACTGGATTATAGTGCAGAATAAAGACTAGACTATAGACTAGACTATAGTCAGAACTATAATGCAGACTATAGTCTAGATGTTAGTGCTTGGTCTAGACTACAGTGCAGACTATAGACAACTTAGACTATAGTCTGGACTAAATTCAAATGCATAATCTATAGTCTAGGCTATAGTCAAGATTATAGGCCAGTCTATAGTCTGGACTACAGTCTATTTGTCCCGACTATAGACTACTATAATCCACACTATAGATTATTGTGCAGTTATTCTTTATAAAAATTCTTTACTAAATTTTCCAAACACACTGTATAACAAATGTCCCAAAATATACTCGTACTCATTCACTCACATCTCATTAATTTGTGATTGATACGTTTATACATAGCACATACGTGTCTAAAGTCATTGATTTGGCTGTGAAAGTAAAAAAAACACAAATCGAGAACCGAAATAAAAATGGCGTGTGTTGTTTTAGTCAAGGGAAGAGAGGTTTCTTCATCTTTTTTTTTTTTTGTCAAAGCATTACTAACTCAATTGAAGTGTGATGCCATTACCAGAATATGCAAAATTTGTTTTATTTTTTATGTGTATATATTATTTTAGATCTGTAGTCGTTTGTATATAAATTTATTTATTTATCTCTTTTATTTTTTTACATTTACAAATATATGTGTGTGCATGATAAAAAAAAACTTGGCATCAATAACAAAAACAGATCACATTTCACAAAATGTCGTCAATTTTTAACATTTGATGGATTTTCTCAAAGTGACATAAGTCACTAAAACATATCCTATTACCCCCGAAAAAACACATACACATATTTACATACATATACATTCACTCATGCAAATTTGCAAGCAAGCCATTTCTGTTTTGTAGGTTATTTTATTATTTTCTAAAGAATTTTTGTTTCTGTGACATTTGCTTACCATGCCAATAACTCTCTTATTCATCACTGCTACACCATGAGTTAGACAAACAAACATACAAATTATCACACGACTACATGCAGTACTTTTTCTGAGATAAACTCGCATATATTTAGAAATTCTAAAAAGCTTGTATTTGCAGATGTTAAGAGTAGTGATCGACAAAATTGAAACAATATAGTCAAGATCTTAGACTAGACTATAATCCAGCAGACTATTTCGTAGTATATAGTACTGACTATAAACTAGAGTACAGTACAGAATATAGACGAATCTTCTGTGCTAACTTTAGACTATACTATAGACCAGATAATAGACTAAACTTTAGTCCTTACTAGCGACTACGCCTTAGTCCAGACATGAGACTTGACTATAGTCCTGATTACAAGATTGTCTATAGGCCAGACTAAAGATTAATCAATTGTCCAGACTATAGAATAGACTTAAGTCGTGACTGCAGACTTAACTATAGTCTATAGACTTTAATCTTGTCCAGAGTGTAGACTTCACTATAGTCTGGAGAATAAAGACAAGCATGTATGATTATAGTCCAGCTCATATAGTCCAGACTTCAGGATTGTTCGTAGCATAGACTATACTACGGTCCAGACTATAGACAATAGACAAAACTTTTGGCCTAACTAGAGCTAGACCTTACTATAGACTCCATACTGAACTATGTATAGTCCTGACTACAAACTAGACTATAGGGCAGACTATAGATTAATCTGTTGTCCAGTCTAAAGACTAGACTTTAGTCCTGGCTACAAACTAGACTATAGTCCAGACATTAGTCTTGTCCGGAATATAGACTATGGTCTGGAGTATAGACTAGACTACGGTCCTGAATATAGTCCAGTCTATAGATAAGAATGTATGATTATAGCCCACCTCATAGTTCAAGCTAGAGACTAGATTATAGGAACTACTATAAGTTAGACTATATAGTGCACACTGTAGACTGGAATAGTTTTAACTATAGACACAACTACTCTCTGATATGTAGAATAGACTACAGTCCTGAAGTTGTTCAACATATTATTGCCTTAAGGAGGGAGTTTTTTGAGGACTTTCCCTGAAAAGAAAATACATACCATTACTTTTGACACTGACTGTATTTCATACATTTTAAATTCACACACTTGCGTGTGCTGCTATAGTGTAAGTACTAATATTACGATACTAGTAAATGAAATATCAACTTCGATTTGGTGTTTTCTTTGTATAAAGACACACATATATGTATGTATGTATGTATGTATGTATGTAAGTATATATGTGTGACATTATACAAATTGACACCCTCATCTACATTAACTCGCACTTCTAACACACTCTACCATTACAATCTTCAAATTTCCACCATTTACCCAAACTTTGCATAATATTTTGCATATAGGTAGTATTTTTTGGGTATGACAGACGCTAAATGAAAAAAGAAGTACAAGAAGTGAGAAGACAAAAAAAATGAAATTATTGTCAAAACTCTTGCCGGAAGCGTGAAAAATCTACATACGCCAAAATGATACATACAAAATAATATTATTACTTGCGAATACCGAATACCAACAATAAGAGACTTACATAAAAAAAGTTTACAAATGGAAAATTACGGCTGCTGGTAGTTTGAGGAAAGTGGGAAAGACACGTGTATGTTGGTGTACAGAATAGCACATACACATACTTACTGTACCCTTAAATATATATATTTTTTAAATATACAACAAATTTTCCTTAAATCCCCAGTCTAACGAAGAAACAAAACCTAACACTGTTTTAAGTTTATCATTTTAGGCTTCGCATAATACAATTACCAGTATGTACCACCCATCTCTAAAGAATGTGAATGGTACAAGAAAACTCTTTTCTAGGTTTTCTTAAAATTTATACAAAAATTTTTTTTTTTTTGCAAATGTCACAAATCTATCTAAAGTAATATTATTACACATACACAATGCTATTGATGTGAATGGTGGTGGGTGGGTATGATACGGTTTCTGACAGTTTTAAAATAACATACAAATTTGTAAATGTAGTGTAAAACTTTATTGAATTCGGGATTTTTTTTTTGCGAAATTTGTAATTCAAAGTATAATATTTATTTGCATACAAAGAAGACATGTTTGAAGATAAATTTGTTAAGGATACTTTAAAAAATAAATCAATTTTTAAGGAATCGAATTACAAATTAATGCTGAAAGTTTTAAAATAAAATTATACCGATAAAGAAATAAAAATTTACCGTTAATTTTAAAATTTATATTAAAATTATTTATAAAAATTATAAAAAAACAAAATTTATCGACCATTTTTTTTATAAAAAGTAAACTTATCACAAATTTTCTATAAAAAGGAAACTTATGGTAAATCTTCTACAACAAGTAAACTGATCGAAATTTTTCTATTAAAAAGAAATTTTATCGAATTTTCTATAAAAAAGAAAATTTATCGAAAATTTTCTTAAAAAAAAAAAAAAGAAAATTTATCAAAAATTTTTTATAAAAAAGAAAATTTATCAAAAATTTTTTATAAAAAAGGAAATTTTATTCAAAATTTTCTATAAAAAAGAAAATTTATCGAAAATTTTCTATAAAAAAGAAAATTTATCGAAAATTTTCTATTAAAAAGAAAATTTATCGAAAATTTTCTATTAAAAAGAAAATTTATCGAAAATTTTCTATAAAAAAAGAAAATTTTATCGAAAATTTTCTATAAAAAAAGAAAATTTTTCGAAAATTTTCTATAAAAAAAGAAAATTTTTCGAAAATTTTCTATAAAAAAAGAAAATTTTTCGAAAATTTTCTATAAAAAAAGAAAATTTTTCGAAAATTTTCTATAAAAAAAGAAAATTTTTCGAAAATTTTCTATAAAAAAAGAAAATTTTTCGAAAATTTTCTAAAAAAAAGAAAATATTATCGAAAATTTTCTAAAAAAAAGAAAATATATCGAAAATTTTCTAAAAAAAAGAAAATATATCGAACATTTTCTATAAAAAAAGAAAATATATCGAAAATTTTCTATAAAAAAAGAAAATTTATCGAAAATTTTCTATAAAAAAAGAAAATTTATCGAAAATTTTCTATAAAAAAGAAATTATCGAAAATTTTCTATAAAAAAGAAAATTTATCGAAAATTTTCTATAAAAAAAGAAAATTTATCGAAAATTTTCTATTGAAAAGAAAATTTATCGAAAATTTTCTATTGAAAAGAAAATTTATCGAAAATTTTCTATTGAAAAGAAAATTTATCGAAAATTTTCTATTGAAAAGAAAATTTATCGAAAATTTTCTATTGAAAAGAAAATTTATCGAAAATTTTCTATTGAAAAGAAAATTTATCGAAAATTTTCTATTGAGAAGAAAATTTATCGAAAATTTTCTATTGAAAAGAAAATTTATCATAAATTTTCTATTGAAAAGAAAATTTATCATAAATTTTCTATTGAAAAGAAAATTTATCGAAAATTTTCTATTGAAAAGAAAATTTATCGAAAATTTTCTATTGAAAAGAAAATTTATCGAAAATTTTCTATTGAAAAGAAAATTTATCGAAAATTTTCTATTGAAAATAAGATTTACCGAACATTTTCTATTGAAAAGAAGATTTACCGAAAATTTTCTATTGAAAAGAAGATTTACCGAAAATTTTCTATTGAAAAGAAAATTTACCGAAAATTTTGTATTGAAAAGAAGATTTACCGAAAATTTTCTACTGATAAGAAAATTTATCATAAATTTTCTATTGAAAAGAAAATTTATCGAAAATTTTCTATTGAAAAGAAAATTTATCGAAAATTTTCTATTGAAAAGAAAATTTATCGAAAATTTTCTATTGAAAAGAAAATTTATCGAAAATTTTCTATTGAAAAGAAAATTTATCGAAAATTTTCTATTGAAAAGAAAATTTATCGAGAATTTTCTATTGAAAAGAAAATTTATCGAGAATTTTCTATTGAAAAGAAAATTTATCGAAAATTTTCTATTGAAAAGAAAATTTATCGAAAATTTTCTATTGAAAAGAAAATTTATCGAAAATTTTCTATTGAAAAGAAAATTTATAGAAAATTTTATATTGAAAAGAAAATTTATCGAAAATTGTCTATTGAAAAGAAAATTTATCGAAAATTTTCTATTGAAAAGAAAATTTATCGAAAATTTTCTATTGAAAAGAAAATTTATCGAAAATTTACTATTGAAAAGAAGAGAAAATTTATCGAAATTTGTTATTGAAAAGAAAATTTATCGAAATTTTTTATTGAAAAGAAAATTTATCGAAAATTTTCTATTGAAAAGCAAATCTAACGAAAATTTTCTCTTGAAATGAAAATTTTTTAAAAATTTTCTATTGAAAAGAAAATTTATATTGTAAAGAAAATTAATCGAAATATTTCTATTGAAAAGAAAATTTATCGAAAATTTTCTATTGAAAAGAATATTTACCGAAAATTTTCTATTCAAAAGAAATTTTATCAAAAATTTTCTATTTAGAAAAAATTATCGAAAATTTTATATTGAAAAGAAAATTTATCGAAAATTTTATATTGAAAAGAAAATTTATCGAAAATTTTATATTGAAAAGAAAATTTATTGAAAATTTTCTATTAAAAAGAAAATTTATTGAAAATTTTCTATTAAAAAGAAAATTTATCGAAAATTTTCTATTGGAAAGAAAATTTATCGAAAATTTTTAATTTAAAAGGAAATTCATTGAAATTTTTAATTTAAAAGGAAATTCATTGACATTTTTTTATGAAAAAAGAAAATTTATCGAAAATTCTCTACAAAAAGAAAATTAATCAAAAATTTTCTATAAAAAGACTTGATTCTAATCTAGACTAAAAAATATACTGTAGTCCAGACAGTAGAGTAGACTACTATATAGGCGTGACTATATATATACTAGAGTATAGTTCAGATTGAAGAATAGATCATATTGAAGACTGTAGACCATGGACCTGACTATAGCCCCAGCAGTAGGCCAGATAATTAACTAATCTATAGCCAAAAGTGTAGACTAGACTTTAATCCAAACTGTAGAGTAAACTATAGTACAGGCAATAGGCTATATACTACACTATAGTCCAGATTATATACTACACTATGGGCCAAAAGAAAATTTATTCTAGAACTAAATAGGTCACTGAAATAAGATGACTTTAAATTAGAATTATGAAATATTATTCTATTACATATCATCAATTTCATAAACCTTTAATTTAAATCTTAAACCACAATAGTATGATCTAAAACAAACTTCATGAAGCATAAATAAATGTTAAATGACATACATTTTTAAATGAAAAAACCTTAAATTGCAAGTATTTCAGTAGAAAGACAGACGACCGACCCCAACAATTATAATACTTATTATGTCTGCAATGAGAAAATATTTTCTATTTAATTTCTTTTACTCTACTACTTTTTGTTTGTGTCATAATAGAAGAAAATGTGGAAAATATTTTGTTCCTTTTAATATGTTTTCTTATTTATTTCTCTGCAATTTCATTTTAAGCACAATTTGCGCGGTTTATTTTTTACGCTGTTTATTGTCTAGTGCTTCTATGTTGCATAGTTGTTTTGTTATAATAACGTGAGCTGAGTTATTTTAATTTCAGTTGCTGCTATTTAAACAAAAAAAGTAAAACAAAACAAAAAATATTGTTGTTTTTATTTTCATTATTTTTTTTTTTAGATTTTTCCTTTATAGTTGTTTTTCCACCTCTTTCTCCATGAAAGGGACTCCATGCCTGGCACATGGTAAAATGTTAAAAGTTTACTTCCCTTCTTCCCCTTTTGGTAAACGTACTGCTTGATGAGTGCAAATTCAAATGAATAAAGTTTAAAATAATGAAAAATTTCAGAGAGAAAAACGCGAAAGCCGCAACATTAGTGCTGTTTCGCAGCCAGGCAGTCAGCATCCTTCACCTCCTGTTTACATCGTTCTATGGCAATTTGTATATAAAAAGCTTGTGTGTGTTTGTAGGTATTTCTTTTTTTTTTTCATTCCCTTCATTTTATTTTGTTTATAATGAACGGGAATGAATGAAACGAAATGAAATGAATAAATGATAATGAGAGAATTTGCAGCTGATGTAAATTAGAAGGAAAAAAATTACTGAGTATAGCACTACTACAAAATATCCTACTACTTACTATACACTACTCTGTGGCATAGAGTAGTGAGTGGTATGTATGAGTTGCAGTATTTATACAAATTCATGTAAATGAAGTAATAAAATACTAAAATAAAATGGGCAGCAACAGAGCGCTGAAGACAGGGATTCGAATTTTGAAACATTTTTTTCTTTATAAATATATTTTCTCTTTAGGAAAATTGTTTGCTCAAGTTTCTCTTTAGAGAGCATTTTTCTTTTTTCAGAAAAATTTTTATAAATGTACTAAATATATAAAATTTAGTATTTTCTTTCATAGAATTTTCTTATATATTTTTCTTTTGAAAAAAAATTCTAGATGAATTTTCGATAAAGTTTTCTTCTTATAGAAAATTTTTGATAAATTTTCTTCTTATAGAAAATTATCGATGAATTTTCTTCTTATAGAAAATTATCGATGAATTTTCTTTTTATAGAAAATTATCGACGAATTTTCTTTTTACAGAAAATTATCGATGAATTTTCTTTTTATAGAAAATTTTTGATAAATTTTCTTTTTATATAAAATTTTCCATAAATTTTCTTTTTATAGAAAATTTTCGATAAATTTTCTTTTTATAGAAAAATTATTGATGAATTTTCTTTTTTAGAAAAATTATCGAATTTTCTTTTTATAGAAAAATTATCGAATTTTCTTTTTATAGAAAAATTATCGATGAATTTTCTTTTTATAGAAAAATTATCGATGAATTTTCTTTTTATAGAAAAATAATCGATGAATTTTCTTTTTGTAGAAAAATTATCGATGAATTTTCTTTTTATAGAAAAATAATCGATGAATTTTCTTTTTATAGAAAAATTATCGACGAATTTTCTTTCTATAGAAAATTTATGATAATTTTTCTTTTTATAGAAAATTTTCCATAAATTTTCTTTTTATAGAAAATTTTCCATAAATTTTCTTTTTATAGAAAATTTTCCATAAATTTTCTTTTATAGAAAATTTTCCATAAATTTTCTTTTTATAGAAAATTTTCCATAAATTTTCTTATTATAGAAAATTTTCTTTTTATAGAAAATTTATCGATGAATTTTCTTTTTATAGAAAATTTTCCATAAATTTTCTTTTTAGAGAAAATTTTCGATAAATTTTCATTTTTTAGAAACATTTTTTTAAAGAAAGTGTTCAATAACTTCTTTTCTTATAGAAATTTTCAATAAATTTTCTCTTTTTGTTGAAAATTTTCGATAAGTGTTCTTTTTTTGACAGAAAATTTTTCCTCAATTTTCTTTATTGATAGAAAATTTTCGATAAATTTACTATTTTTAAAGAAAACTTTCGACAAATTGTCTCTTTTTATAGAGAACTTTCGATAAATTTTCTCTTTTTATAGAAAACTTTGGATTATGAATAGAAAACTTTCGATAATTTCTCCTTTTTTATAGAAAATTTTCGATAAATTTTCTATTTTTATAGAAAATTTTCGATAAATTTTTTATAGAAAAATTTCGATAAATTTTATCTTTTTATATAAAAATTTCTATAAATTTTTTCTTATACAAAATTTTTCATAAATGTTCTCTTTCTATAGAATACTTTAGATAAGTTTTCCCTTTTTATAGAAAACTGTCGATTTTTTCTTTTTTTATAGAAAATTTTCAATAAATTTTCTCTTATGGAAAAATTTAAATAAATTTTCTCTTGTAGAAAATGTTCAATAAATTTTCTCTAATAGAAAATTTCTCTTATAGAACATTTTCAATAAATTTTCTCTTATAGAAAATTTTCAATAAATTTTCTCTTATAGAAAATTTTCAATAAATTTTCTTCTATAGAACATTTTTCGATAAATTTTCTTCTTAAAGAAAATTTTTAATAAATTTTCTCTTACAGAAAATTTTCGATAAATTTTCTCTTACAGAAAATTTTCGATAAATTTTCTTTTATAGGAATTTTTTCTCAAAATTTTATTTTTTTAACAGTTTATTAAAATTTCTTTTCCAATTTTTTCTGATTTCATTTCAGAAAAATGTTAATGATTTAAAATTTTCAAAACCTGCCTCCTAGTACTATCTGCAACTACTGAAAATTTTAATATTTTACTTGTGTTTTTTTTTTCTCGTTTGAAAATATTTTTGTTGTTTTTGCTGTTAATATAAATTTTTTTAAAGATTGGCAGGGGTATGGTGGCTGCTGGCTATAATGACTGGAAGGATGGTTGGTTCGTTTGGTTGGTTGGTAGTTAGTTGTAGCTGAGTTGAGTAAATGAATAAATGAATGAACGAATGAATGGTTGGGCTCATTTGTTGATGAAATAATGACTTTCTCTGTCTTTAGTTACTGCTTGCCGTTGCTCATGACTCCTGTTGATGATGATAATAATGACGTTATCTGAGGATGCTGCTTCTGTTGATGCTGTTGTTAATGATAATGAGGTTATATATCTCTTGTTTTTTTTCTTGTTGTTGTTGTTGGATACGCTAACGAATTTATTATTTAAAAATGTAGGTTTCAAGGTCAAGGTAATGTTTGTTGGCTGGCTGGGTGTTTGGCTGACAGACTGACTGGATGGTGGATGCTGCTGCTGCTGTATGACTGTATGGCCCCATTATCATTATTTAGCTCATTATCATTTAGTAATTGTGGATTGTTATTGCTCTTTTGTTATTATTATTGTTCTTTTTTTTATGACGTTATTTTGTGGGCTTTTATTTTTCGGTTTTCTTCTCGTATTTCTTAATTTGTTGTTTTTGGTGGAAGTGTCAATTAATGTGTAATTAAGTGTAGAGGAATTTTGTGAGAATTTTTTAATTTTTTGCTTTAGTGTCATTGACACTAGAAAGGATTGTTTAAATTGGGGAAGTTTAAACCACTTGGCAGCAATTATTCGGTAATGTAGTTTGAAGATATGAAAGGATTAACTTTGTATAAAGTGCTAAATGTTCTTTAAGATTAATCACTGGAACATATTCTTTGGAATCCTGTTCTTATTTACACAATAATTGTGACTTCAACGTAATCACTACAACATTAAATATTTTGAATTAAAATTCTCTGAGGAAAATAAAAATTAAACTTCTATTCAACATTCCATTCCCTGTGCTTTCACATTCAAAAGTTTTTATCATGTTTTCTATGTAAATCTTAATGATGTGCAAAAATGTAAAATTTCCTAAGAATTTTACTTTATTACAAATCATATTTAAAAACACATGTTGTATATTGTTCTACAATCATGTATGTAAGCATGTAAAATATTTATGTATTTCAAATATTATTCTTTATGAATTTTATTATTAACCTACAGAAATATATTCCTGAATAACCAAGAAGTATATTATCTCATATGTAAATTTTACTTACATACGTAGCCATTTTTATTAAGTCTTTTAGAAATATAAAAATATCTACCTGTTCTAAGGCAGATGTTATTACTTTGAGCAAAATAAATTTTCAAAATATTTACAACTCCATTTTAGTTAGTTTCTATTATTAGTAAACTCTTACAAATTCCTAACCAATCGTATTACTTAAAGAGTTTGTTCTTTAACATTGAGCACATGCAGTTTTAATCCTTATGGTAGTAATTTAATCCCTGAAAGAATATTTTGAAATACCTGTTTGTACTTAAAGTACAAAAATGGCTTGTCAGGTAGTTTGGTTACTAGTCACTTATTGGTTTATATTATGAAATTCTTGTATAAATTAAACTTTAGTTTTGTAAAAATGCAAGTGTTTATATATTCTACAAGATGGCCTGTCATGACTTATTTGATCTAATCAGTATATTTTACCAATAGCGTGCTAGCAGTAGAATAAACGATAACAAGAATTTGTTTATTCTTAACATTCAGTATTGTTTCAGTGTTATAATTAAGTAGTACCAAACAGGTATTTAAAAGTGTTATTTTTTACCACTATATAATTTTTTACACAAACCGGTTGAAAAAGGGTTTCTCAAAAAACAAAAATGGTCAATTCGTTTCCAACAAATCAAAATTTGAGTCATAGACCTACAATACTCATGTCGGTCCGTACTTCCGTCTTTTAAAAATACAATAGGGCCTAAACATGATCTTGTGTATTTATACATCTTACAAATATTTCAAATAATGTAGTATGTTTGTTATCGAAAATGGTCAAAATCGGTTGGCCTATAAGGCCCCCCTCAGATAAGGACTTTAACAGTCATAACAGTCTTAAAATGCTGCTAGAGTAATGAAATTTAATAAACAAAAGTGTTGCTATCAAATTTCAAAAGAATCGACCCTTAATAGACCGTACAACTATGACTATATACAGAAAATTTTACTCCATTGTAAATAAATCGTTAAAATAAATTCTATGTAATAGATGTGTTATTTAAAATTGATTACTCCCTCGAATACTAAAAGAATTTTAACCATAATAAACTCAAAACCCTATAAACGGCACTCCTCCGAAAACGACCCTGATTTTGTGATATCGAAATATTATTACAGTTCGACTATCTTTCCTTTGGATATATAAGGACTTAGAGATTTTAAAAGCTTTATTCATAATTAGCTCAAAACCCTATAAACAGCACTCTTCCGAATATAACCCTGATGTTGTGATATCGACATATTATAAGGTTTTGATGGTGGCTATATAAGATTCGGAATAATCGACTCTGTTTCCTTTGGATATGTAGAGACTAAGAGATTTTAAAAGTCCCTAATATTGTAATCCCTCAATACCTGTTTTGCAAGATATGTATATCTGTACCCATCATCCAAAATTTGAACAGATTTTATTGTTGCCTTAGGTCCACAAATCGGTCCTTACTGGATTCTAAAACTATCAGGCCTTCTGTATCCATCAGTCATTTGAAAGCTATGTTTCTTAAGATATGTATATCATTACTCATATCAAAAAGGTGAACCGATTTTATTAGATTCTTAAACTATCAGACCTTCTTTATCCAGTCAGTCTTTTTAAAGCAAAGTGAAATTTTCTTTACATTTCGCTGGGTTCTAAGGCTTTCAAGAGTAAAATTTTGGGCCTACGAAACATAATTTGGGGAAAGCTATTGAAATCGGTTTTTGTATCCATTAACATAGCCCGAAGTATAAGAAATCGTATGTGCAACCCGTCTAACCAACAGAATCAAAAAAAGGTTTAGCTATAAAGTATCGTCTATACGGTCACTTCTGGATACCATTGATTGAATTGAAAGCTAGCATAGAGCAAAAGCTGTTAGGAATATGTGAGCAGATGTGAATTCGTAATATTTCTATCATGACAATGCTCGGCTCCATGTTACAAGTCTCTACAATCCATCTTCAGCAAAGCTTTTGACTCTGATATTAAATCCTTGTTTCAAATACTAGTTCCGGTTTAACAGCTTCAGATCAACTGCTCCAGGAAACGCTATTAAAGGGTTTAAGGGTTTTTAAGTTCCACATATTAATTCCCTTTTATTTGTGTATATAACTAAGAAACATTCTCAACATTTTCTTATTAACAATTTAACATTAATATTTTCTTAATATTAAAAAAATATTTCGAAGAAAATTTAATAAAAATAACACAAATTTCTCTACTATATAGTTTATAATAATATATAAAACTTAAATTATAGCCAGAAATAATATGGAAAGCAATTCAAGAGAAATATATATATTGTTTTGAATGAATGAATGTCTATTATACTATATAGTATATTTTTTTTATAAATTGTCAAACGAATGCAGAAGGAAGGAACAACAACAAAACATATATTTTGAATATACTCATCTGGTTGCTGGCAACTACACAAATAGATACAAAATCATACACACATGTATATTCTATAATAGTTAAATCTAAATATGCAAATTGGAAATTTCTATAGAAAATATTACTTATATTCTTATGGTACACCCCCTCCCCAAAACAACCCATTTTTAAGAAACGAAATTTGTAAAATTTTAAAGCAACAAAAAAAGAAGAGATGAACCTTTATGGCATTAACCCGTTACGCCTTGTTTCCTTTTTCCACTCGTTTTATTTTTCGCTTTAAAGAAAATGGCAAATATGTAGTATGCTTAAAGGAATCTATATGGTGTATTGAGAGTGTGTTAGAGATGTCAGACGAAAATGTGAAATTTCAGCAGTAAAGCAATTTCAAACTGATGCCAACCATCATGTTCCCCCTTTGGCATTTTAACACACTCACTGCTTTTTTGTATTTTGTTTTTTATATGTTATTCTCTTTAACTCTCATATACTTATAAGTAACAGCGATGAAAATGTTGTTTGAATTGTACTATTTGGGTACCAATTCTTATATAAATTTGGTACCCAAATATTCCACACTATAGGTCTGGACGATCGAGTTGACTAGCCTGGAGTATAAAACACATTATAGTCGGGACTATAAGTAGAATAGTAGAGACTGTAGTCTGGACTATAGAATAATCTATAGTATGGACTATAGAATAGTCTATAGTCTGGGCTATACTAAAGAATAGTCTATAATCTGGACTATATAATAGTCTATAGTATGGACTATAGAATAGCCTATAATCTGGACTATAGAATAGTCTATAGTCTGGACTATGGAATAGTCTATAGTTTGGACTATAGAATAGTCTATAGTTTGGACTATAGAATAGTCTATAGTTTGGACTATAGAATAGTCTATAATTTGGACTATAGAATAGTCTATAGTCTGGACTATGGAATAGTCTATAGTCTGGACTATGGAATAGTCTATAGTATGGACTATAGAATAGTCTATAGTCTGGACTATAGAATAATCTATAGTCTGGACTATATAATAGTCTATAGTCTGGACTATAGAATAGTCTATAGTCTGGACTGTAGAATAGTCTATAGTCTGGACTATAGAATAGTCTATAGTCTAGACTATAGAATAGTCTATACTCTGGACTATAGAGTAGTCTATAGTCTCGACTATAGAATAGTCTACAGTCTGGACTATAGAATAGTCTATAGTCTGGACTATAGAATAGTCTATAGTCTGGACTATAGAATAGTCTATAGTCTGGACT
The DNA here is from genome assembly GCF_015586225.1 of Lucilia sericata. Classification (NCBI taxonomy): domain Eukaryota; kingdom Metazoa; phylum Arthropoda; class Insecta; order Diptera; family Calliphoridae; genus Lucilia; species Lucilia sericata. Next base: position 229,675 of record NW_023994479.1, read on the forward strand.
ATAGAATAGTCTATAGTCTGGACTATGGAATAGTCTATAGTCTAGACTATGGAATAGTCTATAGTCTGGACTATAGAATAGTCTATAGTCTGGACTATAGAATAGTCTATAGTCTGGACTATAGAATAGTCTATAGTCTGGACTATGAAATAGACTATAGTCTGGACTATAGAATAGTCTAAAGTGTGGACTATAGAATAGTCTATAGTCTGGACTAAAGAATAGTCTATAGTCTGGACTGAAGAATAGTCTATAGGCTGGACCATAGAATAGTCTATAGTATGGACTATAGAAAAATCTACAGTCTGGACTATAGAATAGTCTATAGTCTGGACTATAGAATAGTCTATAGTCTGGACTATAGAATAGTCTATAGTCTGGACTAAAGAATAGTCTATAGTCTGGACTGAAGAATAGTCTATAGGCTGGACCATAGAATAGTCTATAGTATGGACTATAGAAAAATCTACAGTCTGGACTATAGAATAGTCTATAGTCTGGACTATAGAATAGTCTATAGTCTGGACTATAGAATAGTCTATAGTCTGGACTATAGAATAGTCTATAGTCTGGACTATAGAATAGTCTATAGTCTGGACTATAGAATAGTCTATAGTCTGGACTATAGAATAGTCTATAGTCTGGACTATAGAATTGTCTATAGTCCAAACTAAACTGGTGAATAAATTAAATATAATCTAGAGTAAAGAACAGACTATAAAACTGACTATAGTCTGGACTATAGTCTATTCTATACAATCTGACTGATAGTTCAATTAAAAGCTGATCAATTAGAACTTAAACTAGATACAACCACGATAAAAGTACTATTTTTCAAGCACCTTGTATGGGCCATTATTCAATTATTCCCCTTTTTTATATCATAGTGCCAAATCATAGTGAAAAATCAACATACTAATATCCTTTTTAGCTGCTGCTTCAGCCATTACTATGAAAAATTTATTTTTATCGTTTTTATTTCATCACTCTCTATATATACAGAATTTGATTTTTGCACACACTTACATACATACATGTGCAATTTTGCCAATTTGTTTGTGTATTTATTGGTTTTTCACATTCTCTTTCTTTCGTCCTTCATACATTTTGTTTGAGGGGAAACTATAGCAAATTGCCGCTAAATTTTAACCAATGCGCATGAGCATTGCATAAGTTTACTATAAAGGATACCTAAAAGCAATAAAATTTAGAAAGTAGCGCTAAAAGCATAAAGGACAATAATCACATGTACTCTTTCTTGCTAGTGGGCTTAAGTAGTGAATTTTCTTACCATCTCTTTCTTGCCATAGGTAGTTCATGCTCTCTGCTCTCTTTTTTAAACATTATGGGAAAATTTTATGTTTTTTGCTCTCACCCCATTTTTGATTTTATGTTTTTAGGTATACATTTTTTGTTGTTGTGTATACTTATATCCTTTTTAAATTTCTATAATTATTTTCGGGTGTGTAGGTTTGTGTATAGGAACAAATTGAGATAGTGAAACACAAAAATTAACACACAAACAAAGAAAATAAGGAGTATAAATTAAAAACACTACTAAAAACATGCATTTTTTTGTTTTTCCTTTTCATTACAGAGACCATACTCATCAGCATACTCCTGGCAGTCGGCAAAATCCCCCATAAAAACAAAAAGCACAACAACAAAATTGTTGTAAATACAGGCAGTCAGAGATTTTTTAATGACGTAACAACCTGCTGTATTCGGTATCTGTGCGAGGTAGTAGTAGTAGCAGCAGAGTCCAAAGAAAAAAAGAAACTCAATTAAGCAACAGTTAAATTAAGTAGGTTTCAAGTTCAAGGCTGACAGTAACGTTGTAGACTCATTGAAGTTAAAACAAATATACATACTATATTTTGCACATAAAGTCATTGTACTGTCAGAGCATCACTAAAGCAGCGTTTGCAGCAGAGACAGAGGAAAAAAATCGTTTAAATTTAATTAACAAATAACAAAAAAACATGTCTTTATCATTTGAAGCTGCCTCTAACGAAGGACCCGGCTATGTTGGTATTCGCTTTTGTCAAGAATGCAACAACATGTTGTATCCCAAAGAGGATAAGGAGAGCAAAGTCCTCATGTATGCCTGTCGTAATTGTGACTATCGTCAGGAAGCCGATTCCAATTGTATTTATGTGAACAAAATTATGCACGAAATCGATGAATTAACTCATATTTGCCCCGATGTCATTTCGGATCCCACCTTGCCGCGCACTGAAGATCATGAGTGCCCTAAGTGTGGTCATCGTGAGTCGGTATTTTTCCAGGCTCAAACTAGACGCGCTGAAGAGGAAATGAGATTGTACTATGTTTGTACCAATCAAAATTGTACTCATCGTTGGACTGAGTAAACGATGTGGGGCTTTAGAGGGAGGAGATCTAAATTTAATGGTTTTTGTTGTTTTAAAGTTGTTTTATCCACACTTTACTTTAATTAACTTTTAGCTTTTGATATTTTTAAATATTTTACAATATTTTTAATTTAAATGTACTAACTTTTGTTTCACTTTATTTCAAGAAAAGTCCAACATTAAAGCCCCGTTTTAAATTTATTATTTAACTAAAACCAACAATTTAAAATTTCAACCTTCATACAATTGTCCTATTCACAACTTGTGCTGTAGCGTTGTATTAACATTTTATCATACAACGATACGACACAGGCTGTGAAATGTTAAATGTAATCTAAATTCTGTGGGTAACTTCTAAACAAAGTTTAAACTAAATTTCGTTAAAAATGTTAAAGTTTAAAATATCTTAACTAAACCAAAGTTAACCAAAATGCTTTATTTAAAACAATTTGCTTAAAGGTAATGAAAATCTGAAGCACGTCAAAAAAATTCTAACCTTCAACCATTAAATTGTTTCCTCCTCCTAATTAAAGACCTTCAGGTCTTTCTTAAACTCGGATCGATTATTTTCTAAAGTTTTTGAATCTAAATTTTATATAAACTCATTTAATTTTCTAATTGTTTAACAATAATTTGTGTTTTTTCCAATTTTTTTTAAATTTAAATAAATCGATTCTTGAGCAGCATAATAATAAAAAATGTTTACAGTTGTTTTCTTTCAGAAGAGGTAAGTACAAAAACAAGAACCCTATTTTAAATTGAAAGTATGTTGAATGTCAGATATAGCTGAGCCACATTAGGAACTTCAATTGCGAAGTCAAATACCGGATTTTGAACTTATAGTCTATCCTCGATAGGGTTGAGAGGTTAGATATTACAGCGTTCTTTTTTTACTAGATTTGAAAGGCTCTGCTTTAGACGCATTCAAAATTATACTTTTTGAAAGGCTAGTGCGCGGAAATGTTTTAATATGTTGTGTTACGCACTTCGTCAGAAAACGAGGACATTCGGTGTAATGTTATTGCCAATGCAGGAGCTATAGATAGTACTTGGACGAAATTGTTTCGCAAAAGTTTATTCATATTTCCATTCCTGCTCTGCTCACGTCTATAGGGAGTACTCTGCAAAGGAATAGTACTGTTTTAAAGGTCTCTCTACACTCGAATTGCGTTGAACAGGGAGTTCCAACTAAGACGATATTGTTTTGGATTTCAGAAGACGAGTACATTCGGTGAACTGTTATTGCCAATGCAGGAGCAAAAGATAGTACTTGGACGATACTGATTCGCAAAAGTATATTCATATTTCCATTCCTGCTCTGCTCACGTCTATAGGGAGTACTCCGCAAAGGAATAGTACTGTTCTAAAAGTCTCTCAACACTCGAATTGCGTTGGACATAGAGTTCCAACTTAGACGATATTGTTTTGGATTTCAGAAGACGAGCAAATTCGGTGAAATGTTATTGCCAATGCAGAAGCGAAATATGTTATTTCGACTATACTGTTCCGCAAAAGTTTATTCATATTCCCCTTTCCTGAAATTGAAACAGCTCTGCTCTGTACGAGTATAAAGAGAACTCCGCAAAGGAGTAGGACTGGTCCAAAACTAATCCAAATATGTAGGGAAACATGTTCCATTTAACATTTGAATGTTCTAGGCGAGGACCAAGTAATCCAAACATGTATTACGTCAGACAAATCCCAAAACTACTGATTATGGGACTACAACATGATCCTATGTAATGCCATGGACCATGCTATTTACATTACATAGGACTATTTAAGGGATCATATACTCATACAATGTTTGCAAGGGAGTAGTTTTTCATTACCTAAATGGATCATGTACTTCAATTATTATTGCGTAGTTAATGAGTTATAGAACACGATCGTCGAAAGAGCGACAGTAACATCAGAACTCAAATCTTCAGCTATAACCCCATGTAGGACCATGATTTTCTTGGTCCTTTATAGGAATTCGTGAAGTCTTCTTCTGGGCATACTTATGGGGTAAAATATGTATATGATTTTAAAGTTTATTTTATACGATCATTATTGTCGATTTCAAACAAACTTCAGGATCAATATAAAAAGTTTTGTGATGCCACTAAATTACCTCTATTACATCTAGGAAGACGAAAGTGAACTCGAGATCACATCAGTTACTGTTTCCTTTAATCTTTAGGAAATATAGAATTATTCCAAAAAAAGTTTCTGAAGAGTGTTCTAAAGAAGAAAGTCATTGTACAAAACTGTTTTGGATGCCTTATAGGTTCGGAACTGATGTAACATACATTCTTCTTTAAAGCTAAATGAACAAACTAATTGCTTTACAAATTTACTTATAACTTCCAAGAAATTAACTATTGCCACGCCCACTAATTCTAGAGAAGTTTTAAATAACAGAAAAGTGTATTGCTTTGGAACTAACAATTTGGTAACATTATACTTCATATTATTTTTTATCATTTTTTTGATATTATCAACAGTTCAGAAGCTATTAGAATATAACCTAAAACAAGTAGGGAAGTATAGTCGGGCATGGCCGATTTAACTTTTATGTTGAATTTCACCTTAAATCCGATGTATTTAAGCAATTTATGAATGAAAAACAAAATGTCTAAAAGAGGCTTTATATGGGCCGATCGTCAATTCGAAAGGTTAGGTTGTATGGGGGCTATGTGAATCAATGGACCGATTTCAACCATTTTCAATGGGCATCGTCCTTGTTCCGGTATACTTTAAGGTGGGTGTAGTAGGACCATTACCAAAACAAACGTATAATACCCTCTCCACCATAGTGGTGTAGGGTATAAATAGAAGGCTTTTTATGTTTGATTTTTCTAATCAAATTTTAAATCTTTAAAGATCCGTTATCCCTTTCAAGTTATTTTTGAAATTTAATGCCTTTACTACTTAATATTAATATTTCTCTCTTTATATATCAAAATATATAGATCGATTTTCTAATATAATTTAACAAAATTCCTTTAATGGCATATTTCTTATCGTTTATTAAAATTCTAAAATTTTCAGCTTGTTCCTAAACAACAAAAAAATTTAAAATGATTTCTTAAGGATAAAAAAAATAGAAAATAAAATCATTTTTGTTTCTGTTGTTATCAGGCAACGAAAGGATATAAAACAACAAAAGTGTTCATATACATACATATGTATGTGTTGGTATGTATGTAGATAAACAAATAAGTATTGAAAAAATATTCAGACTGACAGTCTTGACGCCAGCGACACACCAAAACACTAAACACAAAGCTATAGTAGCAACAATATATTACGTTCTTTCATGATTGCTGGCTGCTTCTAAGATAAGTTGTCAAAGTAGAAATGTATCCGTTGGTAACATCCTGAGTTGATGATGAAGCTGAATATATATAAATATACATATGTATGTATGTATGTATGTATGTATGTATGTGTTTGAGTAACTACACTTAACAAAAGACAGATGAGCAGTATGAAACAGGATTAGCTTGAAATCGTATTTAAATAAACTAAAAATTTTACTTGAAATTTGTTTAAGCCACACAACTTTAAGTCCAAATATGAAAAATTATTAGTCCCCACCTTTCTATAATGTCAGTGTTTAAAATGCGTATTTGTATGGCCCCTAACAAACCCTTCTCTTTTTTGTGTTATTATCTAAGGGTATGTAGATTCCAAATAATACACCACAGTTCTTGTGAGTATCTTTCCGGTGAAAATGTAATTTTCTCTTGAAGCAAAAATGTCTACACAAACTTATTGACTACCAGCAGTATTACCAAGAATTGTTGTAGTAATAACATCGAAGGAAGGCTTGAAAAAGCTACCATAAGTGTTTGGCAGCTATAAACATTGAAGCAACTATAGCTTTGGAATACCCGCGAGACTTTATCAATGTCTTATTTTTTCATACTTCTTAACAACTGAAAGAAACATTAAAATGAAAAACGAATTTGCAAAATTTATTTTTCAAATATAAGAAGCATTTTTATCACCGTTTTTTTTTGCCGTGATGAAATTGACTACTTCAAGGATAAACGGGAAAGGTGGAGGTTTTAAAAATGGGTTGAATTTGAGTGTGTGTGCTTTTTTAGATAAACTCCCTTCTCTTCCCTTGCTCTAGTTTTACTTCTTAAACTTATTTGTATATCTTTTGTGTAGATTCCAAGCAAAATTTATGAATACCTCAATTTTTGCTATTTGGTTATGTGCGTTTGTATCTAACGCATACATATTTTAGGTGACATTATGGGCAGCAATTTAAAAGAAATCATTCATTTTATATAAACTCAAAAAGAGTTTCAAGTTACTCAATATCTAATACATATGTACATATATCTTAAATGATAGATATATGTATGTATATAGATCTAATTGTAACAAATTTAACTTTAGGAAAAAGTTCAATTAAAACTTATTAAAAATCGATCAGATCAAAAAGTGTTATTATCGGTAGATTTTTATCATAAGAAGATCAAAAAAACCTTCACATATTTTTAGGCATTTTATGAATATTATATGAACCGATCATTTGTTCTTATACATAGAACTTCATATTCGGTGAACTATGTACGGTATAAAAAAAACCTAAATTAAATCGGATAAAGCAATACGATATAATATTTTGGATATTTGTAGTTTAAGCAAATCTGGAACTTTTTTTTTACAATTACTGTTTGGAGTTTTTAAATTAAACATTAATTTAATATTCAAATTTAAAAACATTCATCCCATTTGTTTGAACATATCCAAAAGTCGCATGTAGTTCTTTTAACTAACCCCTTGCATCTTAGAACTATTACAAGATCGTTTGCCAAATACCCTTTTTTCTTAAATTTCTTAATACCCATAGTGATCAACTTGACCTTGAGTGCATAACTCCAATGATAACAATTTTCATTACAATACCTCCACAATAGGTGACGAGATACTGAATTGAAAAAAAATGGAATATAGATGTGCGATCTGAGAAATCTTCACATACTTTTAGGCATTCCATAAAAACTATAAGAACTGATCAGTAGTAACAAATATTAAAAAAAAAACTCAAAGGGCCAGCTTTCCAAAAGAATAATTATACCCATTCCCAGGCCCACTTTATTAAATAAAATTGTAGTTCAGATAAAAAAACTTAATGAAAAAGAAGAGTTCTTAAAAACTAAAATTCCATGTTTTCCAATAAAGTCATGGTTCCTTTAAAGCACTGTGCTTTCAAAGTACAAAGTATTTCATTTGCAAAATAAATGTTAAAGTAATATTGTATGTAGTATGTATATTTATTTTGCTGTAGCAGCAGCATCAGCATCCATCAATTTGATGGATAAATATATGCAAATTGTGTATTAGCTGTGTGTTGTATGTGTATGTCCTTTTTTGCTTATTTGTTAGGTTTGTGTGTATATGTATTGATATTATTTGTTTTTGGTATGTTCAAGTACTCCGTTGTATGTCTTCATGTTGGTATGCTTGTTATTGCTGTTGTTGTCATCTTATCCTTTTTCTCCTATACATGTTTATATGTATGAATGTATGTTTTTTATATTGTTTATTTGTATGCGTACAAACTACAAAATATTTTATATATCCCCAGCAGTTTGGTCGTTAGTTGGAATCGCTGTCTTTTTCGCAAGCATTGACTCTTTGTCGAACTGCTGGGATATTGTAGATATAAATACATACATACATACATACATGCATATGTATATGTATGTACATATGTTTGCTTCAAACTCGGAAACCACTAGCCGAATCTTGCTGAAAACTCACCTTTTATGCACACTTTCTTAACACTAACTGAATCCGAGTAGCCGGGATTTTGTATACCCAAGGCCTTTTCTGGTCTTGGTCAAGGTTTTTTTAACTAACTGGATCCATTTAAAACACTAGGGACTGTAGTGCTCACAGAGGCCACACTGCCTGAGCCCTTGTGTCTACCAGTATATGGTTTGAGGCATCGGTCACAGAAATGCCTTTGTAAGAGAAAAGCTAAAATATTATAAAATTATTGATTAAGAAAAATTTCATTCTTTCTTACCATTATCAGTTATTACGAATGAATTGGTTCTTTAAAGCCTGGATTATTTGAGGTAGCATCTATCATCATGTTGGGACCACCATCAGGCTTTTTAAACATCGTATAAATTTAATACAAATAAACGTATACTTAAGATAATAACAACAATCTGAAATAAAGATAACAAATAAACAAAATTTTTTAGTCTTTTATTCAGTTCAAGATCTGAAACAATTCTAGTTCAGTTTTAGTTCTGTTATGGTTTTGTTTTTGCAAGAACCCTTAAATGTAAAAAATTCCGGAATTTGAAACAAAAATATTGGTCCCAGGTCCATTTTTGGATTCATCATGGAATTTTACCAGGAAGGTGAGTTTGCAGCCAGATTCGAACAGTAGTTCCCGAGTTTGAAGCAAAAATAAAAGAAACTAAAATTTTGATGAATGTTGGACCCAGGACCCATACAACAACAAAATTTTAAATTTATTTTTTTATTTGCTTTAATCTCGAAAACTACTGACCGAATCCGGCTGGAAACTCACCTTTCTAGTAAATTCCCATGCTGAATCCGAAAATGGACTCAGAATGGACCTGGGTCCATTGCTTCATCAAAATTCCCAAATATTTTTTATTTTGAACAATTTGTAGTATTATCTTGGGATCTTAAGGCCGAGGAAACTGAAATTTGTCATTTGAGACTCTAATATATGCTTAATCCGAAAATGGTTTCGGAATTGAATTAGGTCCAATATTTCATAAAAATTTCAGAACAAAAATGTTGAACCCAATATCCCATAAAATTTCATTTCACATCAAGGTTTTTCTAATATGTGAGGTCCTTGTCTTGGCTAGTAAATTTTTCAATAGTCAAGTCAAGAACCCCCAAATGTAGACGAAATTTTGAGATGACACAAAATTTTGTAGTAAAATCTGTCTGAAATTTTGTTCAAAATTTTTGATGAAATAGTGATCTCAGGTCCACTATGATAGACTGACTATAGACTAGACTATAGACTGACTATAGACTAGACTATAGACTAGTCTATAGACTAGTCTATAGACTAGACTATAGACTAGACTATATACTAGACTATAGACTAGACTATACTATAGACTAGACTATAGACTAGACTATATACTAGACTATAAACTAGACTATAGACTAGACTGTAGACTAGACTATAAACTAGACTATAGACTAGACTGTAGACTAGACTGTAGACTAGACTATAGACTAGACTATAGACTAGACTATAGACTAGACTATAGACTAGACTATAGACTAGACTATAGACTAGACTATAGACTAGACTATAGACTAGACTATAGACTAGACTATAGACTAGACTATAGACTCGACTATAGACTAGACTATAGACTCGACTATAGACTCGACTATAGACTAGACTATAGACTAGACTATAGACTAGACTATAGACTAGACTATGGACTAGACTATAGACTAGACTATAGACTAGACTATAGACTAGACTATAGACTAGATTATAGACTAGACTATAGACTATAGACTAGACTATAGACTGGACTATAGACTAGACTATAAACTAGACTATAGACTAGACTGTAGGCTAGACTATAGACTAGACTATAGACTAGACTATAGACTAGACTATAGACTAGACTATAGACTACACTATAGACTAGACTATAGACTAGACTATAGACTAGACTATAGACTAAACTATAGACTAGACTATAGAATAGACTATATACTAGACTATAGACTAGACTATAGACTATACTATAGACTAGGCTATAGACTAGACTATAGACTAGACTATAGACTAGACTATAGACTAAACTATAGACTAAACTATAGACTAAACTATAGACTAAACTATAGACTAAACTATAGACTAAACTATAGACTAGACTATAGACTTGAATATAGAAAAAATAAGGAATAAGTTATGAGGATATTTTTATACCCACCATCAAAACAGATGGGGGGTGTATTGATTTTGTCATTTCGTTTGTAACACATCAAAATAGTGGTTAAAGACAAACAAAAATACATATATTCTGGATCCTTATTGAGTTCTAGGACGATCTAGCCATGTCTGTCCGTTCGTCTGTCTGTTGAAAGCACCTTAGAGTCCGAACGGATTTAACTAGAGGATTGAAATTTTCTACAAATGTTCTCTATAGGTAAGGTTTGTTTGGTATAGAAAATGGGCAATATCGGTCCACGTTTTCGGATTGCCCCCATACAAGTGGACCTCAGAAAAACAGCTTTAACGGGCATATATATTTTAATAGTACGAGTATAGCGATGAAATTCGAAACAAATAAGTTCAATATGTTTCAAAATCTCCCTACCATATTGTATGAGGATCGGTCCATAATTGACCCCAATCCCCCAATCCCTCATTACTGGCTTAAAAGTACTAGTAAAGCGATGAAATTCGATATATATAAGTACCTTACGAACCAAAATCTTACCCCCTATAAGATCCCATTCAAATTAATTTAACGCTCATTACTGTCTTAAAAGTACGAGTATAGAGATGAAATTCAACATAAGTAAGTTTCTTACGAGTCAGAACCTCTCTACTTTTATGAGAAATTTGATATAAGAAACATTTATAGAAACATTTATAGAAATTCCTACCGAATTTCATGCGGAAAATGTCGGGAAGTGATATTCGATGTTTTATATAAACCAAAATCGGTCTAAAAAATTATAAAAAAACGGCCAATAATTGAACCTATCTCTCGTATAATGTCCACTTCATATAGGGGTGCATCCCTTTTACGGCATACAGTTTGATGGTGGGTATATGAGATTCGGCACAGCCGAATATAGCACTCTCACTTGTTCGAAATGAAAAAGTACTAAAGTACTGCATTTGTCATGTCTGCTGTGAATACTTTAAAAAGTATTTTTTACAATTTATCAATAAATAAAAGAAAGAGTAAAAATTTAAAATTTTTGAAAATTTAAAATCTTAAACCAGCCGTAGAGTACTTTTTCAACAAACACTTATTTGTAAAGAAATAAATTTATATTGTAATATTTTTATGCAAATCAGTTGCAGAAGCTTATACATACATATGCATACACACACACTCAGGCATATGAGACACGATTTATTTTCTCAAGAATATAAAAATATGTAGATTGAAAATAACAAAAATAAAAAATTCAATCACATAATAACAATTTGAAATACATTTTAAAATAAACCAACAAATAAACTCATACGAACAAATGTTTGAAAAAAAGATAAAATTGAATGCAACATAATTTGAATTGATTTTAAAGACAGATGTACCACAAATAGCGTGAGATAGACGTTACTTTTTTTATTACGAAAAAAAGAAAAGAAATTCTTTAAGAAACAACCCTTCCTCTATTTAATAATTTTGAAGCAACACACACAAGTAATTTAATTATAAAGAAATAATTTCTTTTTCTAGAACAAAATTAGTGATCTTGAGTCTTAGCAAAAGAGTAAACCTTAAATCCATAAGGGATGATCTGCAATAAAAGAATGAATATGTAAATTAGATTTCACTTTTTTACATTTGTCAAGGATTCTTTTTTACAATATAAAATATAACGACATGCAAATTATTTTACATTTCCCTTTCCAAACATTCAATTGTTTGCCAAAAAAAAACGACATAAAAATTTGAATAAATTTTAAATTTCAAAAGATTTTAATCAACAACAAGAAAAATGATTAATGTGAATAACTAAACAAAAAAAAAAGAAAATCAAGGTAAGAAAGGATTTTATACTAACAATAGATCACTTTTAGTTTCATAGCAAAGGCCCCTTAGCGAAACGATCAAATGTCAGTCAGTCCCGCTGTATGCTGTATGCAAAAGAGAAAGTATAAAAATTTGCATTTGAATACAATTGCTGGCAAATGTGATCATAAATTTAGATGTCAAAGGGTAACACAATTAACAAACATGAACGTATTTTGGGACAAACTGTGAAAATTAATATTTTCATTGCGCAAAAGGAACAAAAAATTCGCACATGCGCAATTTATAGCGAAATATATGCAAATTTCAAGTTTCGTTGTGTATGCAAATTTTTATTTTTAAAAAAATATTTTTTGCCGAGGGCTCAAAATCAAGGCCGTCAATCAGTGGTGACAATAAATTAATTAAATTATTGGGACATTTGTTAAAGGACTCTCTTTTTAAAAACCCTGTAGTAGCATTGGGAAGGGTTGTTGCTGATTCTGTAGTTAAATATTTTTATGTCCATTTTTAAACGTATCAATTTTCATAAAGGAGTGAGGTTTTTGTAAATCGAAAATTTTCACTACAAACTGTTTTCAAAAATTAAAATCCCACAACAATTTATAAAAACAATCACAACATGCCTGTAACACCTAAAAATGGGAACAATTTAGGTTCCACCTTAATTTTTAGCACTCCATGGGGCAAATATGTATAACCGATTCAGTTTGTAAGGTGCCAAAATTAAATTAAAATATGGGAAGTTAAGCTAAGTCTGTGGCAGGCATGGAAAATCCTTTACTTTTTTCATTTCGAAAAATATCGCGGTATCTACATAACATATTCGGTACCTATTCTAGCTAACAAACTATTGATAAGTAGTCTACATAGTACTCATAGTACTATAGTCCAGTCTATAGTCTAGCCTATACCCTATACTCAAGACTATAGACCTATAGTTTCTATAGTTTTGTCTATAGAATAGTCTATAGTCGAGTCTATAGTCTACTCTATAGTCGAGTGTCTAGTGTAGTCTATAGTCTAGTCTATAGTCTAGTCTACAGTCTAGTCTATAGTCTAGTCTATAGTCTAGTCTAGTCTAGTCTATAGTCTAGTCTATAGTCTAGTCTATAGTCTAGTCTATAGTCTATAGTCTAGTCTATAGTCTAGTCTATAGTCTAGTCTATAGTCTAGTCTATAGTCTAGTCTATAGTCTAGTCTATAGTCTAGTCTATAGTCTAGTCTATAGTCTAGTCTATAGTCTAGTCTATAGTCTAGTCTATAGTCTAGTCTATAGTCTAGTCTACAGTCTAGTCTATAGTCTAGTCTATAGTCTAGTCTACAGTCTAGTCTATAGTCTAGTCTATAGTCTAGTCTATAGTCTAGTCTATAGTCTAGTCTATAGTCTAGTCTATAGTCTAGTCTATAGTCTAGTCTATAGTCTAGTCTATAGTCTAGTCTATAGTCTAGTCTATAGTCTAGTCTATAGTCTAGTCTATAGTCTAGTCTATAGTCTAGTCTATAGTCTAGTCTATAGTCTAGTCTATAGTCTAGTCTATAGTCTAGTCTATAGTCTAATCTGTAGTCTAGTCTATAGTCTAGTCTATAGTCTAGTCTATAGTCTGGTCTATAGTCTAGTCTATAGTCTAGTCTATAATCTAGTCTATAGTCTAGTCTATAGTCTAGTCTATAGTCTAGTCTATAGTCTAGTCTATAGTCTAGTATATAGTCTAGTCTAGTCTAGTCTATAGTCTAGGCTATAGTCTAATCTATAGTGTTGTCTATAGTCTAATCTATAGTGTTGTCTATAGACTAGTGTATAGTCTATAGCCTAGTCTATAGTCTAGTCTAATCTAGTCTAGTCTAGTCTAGTCTAGTCTAGTCTAGTCTAGTCTAGTCTAGTCTAGTCTAGCCTAGTCTAGTCTAGTCGAGTCTAGTCTAGTCTAGTCCAGTCCAGAGTCTAGTCGCCACATTTAAAAGGTATGTATGACTAAACCATACTGCCAATTTTCATAACGATCTGACCATATTTGATTCTAGGTGTCGTACAAAGTTTATTTATATAAGCTTTAGTATTATGATCAAATTTGGCATAAATAAGTATTATACTTATGAACATATGTAAATCCCACCTCAAAATGTATTAAAATCGGTCCATATTTGGCCCTAGTCGTCATATAACAGGAAAAGCCTTTTTAAGAATCTCGTGTAGGAATACCTCTCAATCAATGGATACATAGTGAGTAATATAATAAACGTAAGAAAGATAAAAAATATTTTTTGGAACGGTCCTCATCACTTCCTAATCTGCAATATCATGAAAAAATAAAAATTTTTAGAGAGTTTTTAGTTTACAAAATGATTTCTAGCCGGCTTGAGAGGCACATAAAATTTATAATAAAAAAAACACTATGTATGTACATATATTGCAAAAAATATTTAAAAACATACATATTTGTTAATTTTATTTTATAAAAAAACTCTTTACTGAACCAAAGACTTCGTGCGAAAATGACAACATGTACGCTAAACACTTTAAAGAAAATAAGCAGCACATTGCAAGAAATACTCACCCTTATATAATGATGGAGTACTTCCATCAAATATACTAGAGCCATCTATGAGAAATATAACAAACTACAGCATCAGGACATTTATATATATGTATGTTGTATGTCCTGATACAGCATCAATCACGCATACACCAACAAGTATACGCAAAAACACATGCACAAACAAAAGTCGATAAGGCAGTAGTTTTTGCACTGTGGATAAAAGGATAAACTAGACAAATAGATGTTAAAATTTACATACAGTATGCAAATTTGAAACAATTCTAATAAGAATTTCTATTAATAGTGTTGAATTTTGCAAATATGCAAAATAGATAAATTCGCAAAATTTGCTGTAAGAAAACTGAGGTGAATAAAGATTTTTAAAATACAAAAACAGGGTGGCAGAAAAAACAGGTTCTTAGAGGTCATTATATAAAGAGCACATATTTGAACATACGAAGTTGTAAACACATTTTTTAAAACTCAGTGTTTTCAGATGCCATTTATTTCGTTGTTCAAAATAAATAATCAAGGTGTATTTTTGTTAAAATTAACAAAAAAAAAGTGCCATCAGACAGTAATTCCTTTGGGGTGTAATAATAATTTGTCTTGCGGCAAATAAAGTTATGGGCTTTTTGAAATGTAATTCTGTAAAACTAATTTAAAACAACAAGAAATTAATTAAAAATAATGACTTCTTCACTTTACATTCGCAAAAAATTGTTGATCAACTTCATTTATTAACTAAACAAGTCAACACAATAAATATGGTACACGAGTTATAATTCGAGTACTATTTATACCCTACAGCTCATTATGTAAAACTATAGATTCATCTAAAGACGAGATCATAGACTGTTCTATAGTCGGTACTATAGACTGATCTGTAGTCAACACAATAAACTGAACTATAGTCAAGACCATAGCATGATTTATAGCGAAGAATATAGACTACTCTATGCTCAACATAATTAATGCTAAAGGAGTTCTAATCCATAGTCGAGACTTTAGAACGCTCCATAGTCGAGACTATGATTACTCAATAATCGAGACTACTCTATAGTAAAGACTATAGACTACATAATAGCCGAGACTATAAACTACACTATAATCGAGACTATATACTACTCCCTAGTCGAGACTATAGACCACTTTATAGTCAGGACTATAGACTATTCTATATATTCTACTCAATAACCAAGACTACTTTATAGTCAAGACTATAGTCGACTCTATATTTGAGACTAGACTATAGTGGAGACTATAGACTACTTCCTAGACGAGACCATGGACTACTTCATAGTGGAGACTATATACTACTCTATAGTCAGAAGTATAGACTATTCTATAGCCGAGACTATATACTATACTATATAGTCCTAACTATAGAGTTGTCTATAGTCTCGATTAGTCTATACTAGATAGTAGTCTATAGACTCGACTATAGAGTAGTCTGTTGTCTCAACTATTGAGTATTCTATAGTCTTGACTATGGACTAGTCAAAACTATAGACTACTCTATAGTAGAGACTAGAGACTACTCCATAATCAAGACTATAGAATACTCCATAGTCAAGACTATAGACTACTCCATAGTCGAGTCTATAGACTACTATCTAGTATAGACTAATCGAAACTATAGTCTACTCTATAGTTAGGACTATATACTACTTTATAGTTTATATTATAGAATGATATACAGTCATGACTATAAACTACTTTATTCTCAAGACTATAGAATCATTAATAGTAAACGCTACTGAATATAGCCTAGTCAGAGACTATAAAGTCGAAACTATAGACTACTAATCTAGACCATAGATTATTATCTAATCGAGACTACTTTATAGTTAGGACTATAGACTTTTGTATTATATATAGTCGTGACTATAAACTAGTTTGTTGTCAAGACTATAGAATGATTAAAAGTCGGAACTATATATAATAGCAAACGCTACTGACTATAGCCAAGACTATACACCGACAATGCAGGATGACACATTGTCCAAAATGCCGAATTATCATGAATTTTTACTTTTTATATTTCGATAACTTTGACATCGCAGCAAAAAGCTGCTTAATTCTCAAACAAATTACATTTAGTAAAAAATATAACCTTGAAAATATTAAAAAATAATTAAAATTTATTTTGATCAATAATAACCACAACACATTTTTTATAATCACTTTTTAACAATACTATGTCAGCAAACATCATCAGCGTTATCATCATCATTAAAAACGGACCGAACGTCCATTGTCATCCAACTACCACTATCCATCATAAGAGTAGAGTATAACGATGACATTGTTATTCCATTGTGCAAAATTATAAATATGTATAAATTAAATATTTAATTTTATTTTCAACCATATCCATTCAACTCAATGATACATTTAACTATAAGTTTATTTTGAAAATTATTTACACGACCAAAAGAAAAAAAAAAAAAAAAACGAAACCATGTGAATTTAGTTACTTGTGAGCAGGAGTTAATGTTTCAATATTGTTTTAGTTGCATTGCATTGTAGGAAAGGGTGAATGATTGCATTTTGTAATTTGTACCCGTATGAAAAGGAGACATTATTAAGGCAGGTTGTAATAAATGTAATTTTAATGAACATGAATGCCGCAAATGCCCATCATACCGGTTGTAAATAATATTTAACTGGACTAACTGAATAACTGCTGCGTTTGCAGAAAAAAAAAGAAAACATTTTTAACAGCTGCAGTTATTCCTTCTTGGCTGTTTTTCAACAATGCATTCAGTTGTTTGTTTGTTTGTTGGTTGTGGCAATTTCATATTTTTATATTATTCTAAGGATCAATGTTTGCGGTTTTTAACTTTTGATATTTATCCGTTTGTAAATGCTGGAAGTTATTGGTGTAAGAAAACTTTTTTAATGGTAATTTTTATGTACATATCAGCCAAAGGTTGGTTTAAGATATGAATGATTTCTTTATATAAATTAAAACGGAGTGGCAAACTTCTTTTAAAACTTCTATAGTTCACAGACTGCTCTATCTGCGCTGTCCAGATTATAGACTACTTTGTAGTCCAGACTATGGACTGATCTATACTGTAGACTATAGACTACTCTAAAGTCAAGATCATAGTCCAGATTATAGACTACTCTATAGTTCAGATTATAGACTACTCTACAGTCCAGACTATAGAATACTCTATAGTCCAGAATATAGACTACTCTATAGTCAAGATTATAGACTACTCTAGATTATAGACTACTCTATAGCCCAGACTATAGACTATTCTATTGTCGAGGCTATATACTGCTCTATAGTTCAGGCTATAGACTGCTCTATAGTCCAGACTATAGACTGCTCTATAGTCCAGACTATAAACTGCTCTATAGTCCAGACTATAAACTGCTCTATAGTCCAGACTATAAACTGCTCTATAGTCCAGACTATAGACTACTCTACAGTCCAAATTATAGACAGTTCTATAGTCCAGACTATAGACTACTCTACAGTCCAAAATATAGACATATTGCAGACTACTCTAAAGTACAGATTATAGACTACTCTATATTCCAGATTACAGACTACTCTATAGTCCTGACTATAGAGTACTCTATAGTCCAGTCTATAGACTACTCTATAGTCCAGAATATAGACTATTCTATAGTCAAGATTATAGACTACTCTAAAGTACAGACTATAGACTACTCTGGATTACAGACTGCTTCATATTACATACTATAGACTACTCTATATACTGCTCTATAGTCCAGGCTATAGACTACTCTATAGTCCAGACTATAGACTGCTCTATAGTCCAAATTATAGACAGCTCTATAGTCCAGATTATAGACTACTCTATAGTCCAGATTATAGACTTCTCTATAGTCCAGACTATAGACTACTCTATAGTCCAGACCATAGACTAATCTATACTATAGACTCTATACTCTAAACTATAGACTGCTCTATACGCTGGACAATGAACTACATTATAGTCCAGACTATTGACTGTCCTATTATGC
Source organism: Lucilia sericata (assembly GCF_015586225.1). Taxonomy (NCBI): domain Eukaryota; kingdom Metazoa; phylum Arthropoda; class Insecta; order Diptera; family Calliphoridae; genus Lucilia; species Lucilia sericata. The sequence continues at coordinate 248,344 of NW_023994479.1, forward strand.
ACTGCTCTATTGAACAGACTATAGATTGGTCTATAATACAGACTATATGACTTTATGATTTATAGTCCGCAATATAGACTGTTCTATAGTACAAAAGAACAGTCTATAGTCTGCGCTATAGAACACTCTAGGCTGGTCTATAGAGCAGTCTATAGTAGATATTACTGATTATAATCTTCTATAAACTGCTCTATAGACCAGGCTAGACTGCTTCAAAGCCCAGACTATAAACTGCTCTATAGCCCAGACTATAGACTGCTCTATAGTCCAGACTATATATATACTGCTCTATATACTGCTCTATAGTCCATACTATAGACTCCCCTATTCTTCAGACTATAAAATTATCCATAGTCCAGACAATTGATTGTTATAAATTCGAGACAATGTACTGTTCCAGTCTGTAGACTGCTCTATAGTCCAGATTATAGGCTGCTCTGTTACACAGACTATAGACTGTTAAGTATAGTCTATAAGAACTGATCTATGGCCCTAATATAGAGTGCTCTATTGATCAGACTATATATAGACTGGTCTATAAAATATACTATATCTATAATACCAGTATAGCGTAGTTTTACCAAATTTGTACAAATTTTAAATGTTGTACTTGAAAACTTAGTAATCTGTGCCGATATTTATTAGAATCCATTTCCATTTGTAATATAAATATTTAACTTACTGAAATTTTAAAAGTATTTTATAAATTACTTCAATTACTTAAATATGTGCAATTTTAATAAGACTAATGAAAATGTCCCAAACAAAAAACATGACCAAATAATTTGAGATAATAAATTAAAAGGTGTCATTTTTAAGACCAAATTTTTTACAAACTTGACAAAACAGGGGCTGTCCGCAATTTATATGCTGACACAAAGATAAACATCATCTCATACAACATTTCTTCATTTAAAGAAAGGACTTAAAACAAGGTACTTTCTTTTCTCTTAAACAAGATAACATTTTTACATGAATTTGGATTAATATAACATGTTAAGCAATTTTTTGTGTTCTAAAAATTTCTTTTATTTTTATTTTCCAAAGAAACCCTTTAACAAAAATTTTTTTTTTTTTTTGGTGATCAGTAGTAATTATGGACAATTTGTTAGCCAGAAAGAACTGTTCTTTGTGTTTAACTTTTAGACCTACTTTAGGGCTCTTGTACTTTATATCTGTTTAAAATGGGGAAAGTATTTTAGGTTTGAATAAATGTATGTAACATTAAAATAGTTCTGAATTAGTTTTGCTGTAAATTTCGGAATGATTAAGAACTTTTCGTAAATAAGCTAACTGAAAATCTGTTGAAGCTTCGATATTTGTACAACATATTCATATTATCCCTTAAAATTACCCAAATTCCATGTGAATATGTAGAAAAAAGACTGTGAGAATCAACAGCTAATTGATCATAGCACCCTTTTATATCTCACAGATGCAGGGTATCATTTGTATGGGATTGAATGTCTTAACTGTCTTGTTTTCTCCTTTTTTTATTATATTTCAACAATGTGTATCTTTAAGTACTGTTTGTTGTTGATTACTTGTTGGCACGTCATGTCCAACATCAATCGATTTTCGATCAATTTTAAATGACTGATCACAAGTACATGCCTGCATATTTTGTTTGTTTTATATATTTTTTACCCCTTTTATGTAAGTTGTTCTTTCAACAGATCAAGGGCAATTTGAGTTGTTTGTTTTTTTAGCTGCTATTGTAAACTTCAAATTGTTCAAATTATCGAAAATGTTTATTGGTTTTAACAGTGAGAATCCTAACACAACATTTAAATCGTATTAGGGTGACCGTATTGTAAGTAAGATAAGTTTTACAAGAAGCTCGGTTAAGTTTAATTTGAGGCTCCTAGAAAGCTGCGTTTGTTTTTTTAATGTTTTAGCTGCCTATAAGTGATCGATCAGTCTTTGTCTATGACTATAGATCAGTCTTTATAATTTTTACAACAAAGCATTCTCGAATCGAAACTCTGGATTACAGTCTTGATTATATGCCCATATAGAATAGTTTATAGTCTTGAATGACTACAGATTAGTCTACAATCTTTGTTATAAAGTATAGTATTTACTATAGCACTTCTATAGTATTTACTATAGAATAGCATACAGCCTTGACAATAAATCAGTCTATAGTCTTGACTAAAGTTCAGTCTATAGTCTTGACAATAAATCAGTCTATTGTCTTGACAATAGATCAGTCTATTATCTTGACCATAGATCAGGCTATAGTCTTGACTATAGATTAGTCTATAGTCTAGACTACAGATTAGTCTATAGTCTTGACTGTAGATCCGTCTATAGTCTTGACTATAGATCAGTCTATAGTTTGGCTATAGGTCAGTCTATAGTCTTGACTATAGATCAGTCTATAGTCTTCACTATAAATCACTCTATATATAGTCTTAATAATATATCAGTCTATATTCTTGACTATAGATCAACCTATAGTTTTGACTATAGATCATTCTATAGTCTTGACTATAGATCAGTCTATAGGCTTAACTATAGATCAGTCTATAGTCTTGACTATAGATCAGTCTATAGTCTTGAATATAGATCAGTCTATAGTCTTGACTATAGATCAGTCTATAGTCTTGACTATAGATCATACTATAGTCATGACAACATATCAGTCTATAGTCTTTACTATAGATCCGTCTATAGTCTCGACTATATATCAGTCTTGTCTATAGATCACTCTATAGTCTTGACTATAGATCAGTCTATAGTCTTGACTATAGATCAGTCTCTATTCCTGACTATAGATCAGTCTATTGTCTTGACTATAGATCGGTCTATAGTCTTGACTATAGATCAGTCTATAGTCTTGACTAAAGATCAGTCTATAGTCTTGACTATAGATCAGTCTATTGTCTAGACTATAGATCAGTCTATTGTCTAGACTATAGATCAGTCTATTGTCTAGACTATAGATCGGTCTATTGTCTAGACTATAGATCTATCTAGACTATAGATCAGTATATAATCTATACTATAGATCAGTCTATAATCTATACTATAGATCAGTCTATAGTCTTGACTATAGATCAGTCTATAGCCTAGACTATATATCAGTCTATAATATTGACTATAAATCAGTCTATAGTCTTGACTATAGGTTAGTAAATTGTCTAGACTAGGGATCAAACTATAGTGTAACTATAGATCAGTCTTGGCTATATATCAGTCTATAGTCTCGGTTAAAGATCTGTCTGGACTATAAACCGCCAATAGTCAGAATGTAGATCAAATTATAATCTTTACTATAGATCAGTTTACTATCATGGCCAGATATCAGACTATAGTGTTGATTATAGATCATAATAAAGTAAATGTTTGTTGAAAAATATATATATTTTGCCAGATATAATATATAATATTTTGCCAGATCTGGTCCCTTCAGTTATAACCACATTTCCTATAAATGCCAAAATACACAAAAACATACAGATAATAAAATAACATGGTTAAATGTGCAAAAATACTGTGTTAACAATGCATTTTATTCCTATTAACCTAAAGAGGTAAAACCTAAGACAAAAAAAAGTAAAAATGTTTCTTTTAAGAAAACTAATATAAGCTGGAGTTAATTTGACGATTAAAGTGCTTGTTTAACATAAACAAACAACGAGAAACATTTCAAAAATACATGTGTTGTTTGTTTGCCTTTTTATACCCTAAAAAAAGTAACCTTTTTCTTCAAGAGCATGTCCAGAAAAAAACACATAACCAAACAATATATGCGTCTGTCTGAAACTGCAGTTAAAAATCCAACCAGTCATGCACTAAGACGCTTTACCCAAAAACAAATAAAGAATATAAAAAAATACGGTTTAATAATTATCGATTTCATCATAATGAAGTTTGAAAATTGATCTTGTTGATTTGTTCATTTAACATATTTTTTTTTTCTTCAATTCGAAGCTTAAACCAGAATGTATAAATTAATCGATATTCGATTAATGGTGTATTATTAATGAATTTTATTACTACTTATGTTATGGTTTGGACTTGAATTTTATGAGTTTTATTAAGCTTAAGAACTGTAATTTTTATTGGAACTTTTTAAAAGGATGTACTATGTATGTTGGTTGTCATGCTCTAAAAATTATCAGTTATTAACTGTTGTTAAATGCATTTCGTTTTAGAAAGGAAACTAATATACATGCATTTACCGTTAATCCCAGGAAGTGTAAAGTATAATATTTTTGATAATTAACGGTTTAAGTGTTGAATGATTATATCCGCTTGTGAGTTTGTGCATTAACCAGAGAATAAATATTTAATTTATTTTTTTTAGTAACAGAGTGTTAATGGCTTTTAATGTGAAATTATTGAAACATACATACTTATCGGCAATATGTTAATCTTATTTAGTGGACCTTGTTGGCTATCAAATTGAAGGAGTTTTTATCCATTTTATCGAAGCTATATATGTCGTTGTTGTTTTTTTCAATTGACGGCCAAGACTTTTTTTTAAAGCTAAAAACTTGTTTACTGTCAAGACTGGTCTATTGTTAAGACTATAAACTAGACTATGCTTACAACTATCACTAGTCTTTCATCAAAACTTTAGATTGGTCTACTTATAATTATAATACATACTATATTGTTCTATAATCAATTCAGTCCTTGGTATTATTTATAGATCAGTCTATATATCGGTTTATAATATTGACTACAGATTAGTCTATAGTCTCGACTATAGGCTGTAGTCTTAACTATAGATAAGATCGGATTCTGGACCAGTATATAGTATTGACAATACACTAGTAAAGAGGCTCAACAACACACTAGTATATAGTCTAGACAATAGTCTTTAATATAGACCAGTACATAGTGGACTATTCCATAGTCTTGACTATAGCCTAGTATACAGTTTTGACTATAGACCAGACCATAGTCAAGGCTATAGAACAGTGTACAGCATTGGCTATACACCAGTCCATAGTCTTGACTATAGACTAGTATAGAGACTTGACCATAGACCAGTAGCCTATAGACTTTAATATATACCAGTCCATAGACTTGTCTATAGATCAGTCTACAAACATAACTATAGACAAGTCTGTAGCCTTAACTATAAACCAGCCTATAGTCTTGACTATAGAACAGTCTATAGTCTTGAATATAGACCAGTCTATAGTCTTGCTAAAGACCAGTCTATAGTCTTGCTAAAGACCAGTCTATAGTCTTGACTATAGAACAGTATATAGTCTTGACTATAGACCAGTCTATAGTCTTCACTAAATACCAGTCTATAGTCTTAACTATAGACCAGTCTATAGCCTTAACTATAGACCAGTCTATAGTCTTAACTATAGACCAGTCTATAGTCTTGACTATAGACCAGTCTATAGTCTTGACTACCGACCAGTCTATAGTCTTGACTATAGGCCAGTCTATAGTCTTGACTACAGACGAGTCTATAGCCTTGACTACAGACGAGTCTATAGTCTTGACTATAGACCAGTCTATATTCTTGACTAGAGACCAGTCTATAGTCTTGACTATAGACCAGTCTATAGTCTTGAGTATAGACCAATCTATAGTCTTGACTATAGACCAGTCTATAGTCTTGACTATAGACCAGTCTATAGTCTTGACTATAGACCAGTCAATAGTCTTGACTATAGACCAGTCAATAGTCTTGACTATAGACCAGTCTATATTCTTGACTATAGACCAGTCTATAGTCTTGGCTATAGACCAGACTATAGACTGGTTCTAGACCAAATGGGTGATTTTGTTAGGGAAATACTGGAGAATGATTATCGAAAAAAGCAAAATAAAAATATGTAAATTAATGTAAAGCAAAAACATCAGCAAAAAACAATCTAAATTACAACTTTATGCAGAGAAAAAAAACAAAAACCCTTTCATTACCGTTATAGGCTTATTGAAATTACTTTTGTGTATTTTTTTTTTTTTCTTCAACAACAAATATGTAAAGAATATGTAATGAATGTATGAGCAAGGAGTTTGAAATATATATAATTAATTCTGCATATGCATTTAACCAATTGAAGTGTCGTCTCCTGGTACTTATGCAGATGTCACACATGTGATTTGGTGGTACTTGAATAAATGAGACATTCCCGCCTACTTAAAATATTATGAAAAAAAAAAATGAAATGTAATAGTTAAAGGGTTTAGCTGGGAACTGTATGTCATAATTTTTATTATTTTATGCACATTTAGTTGCTGTTGTTTTTCAAGTATTTCGAATATAATTAGTAGATATGATGAATAAACAATTACATAAACCACTATGGCGAGGAGTGTGTTATGAGTTTGTGCTGAAGTTTGTTATGCACGGAAATAATACATCATTTTCAGATTTGATTATGAAAGTTTCATCACTCATACGTCCATGTATACCTTTTAAACAATTGCTGATTTCTTCTTAAATAGGCTCAAATCTAGTTGATGTTGTGTTAGTAAACAACAACGATAACCACAATTCCTGTAGGATGTTATATAGTGCGCCACAACCGACTCTACTTTCTTACTTGTTTAATACACATACAAAAAAAGCAATGTATGTATATTGTTATGTTTAAGGTTTTAAAGTACATGCAACAAAATGATGCAATTTTCATTTTGTTTTTATTGCTGTTATAGCTTTTCTACTTTACAAGTGTCGCATAAAAAATAATAGCAGCAGCCAGCAACAACAACAAAACAACATCTTTGTGCAACTTGTCATTGTGTTCACGTACTTGAGATGTTTGTAACTCTACAATACAGGACTCAACTCACTGTCTCTGAATGGGTTGAAAATAAGATACAACAACGAACAACAAATTGTTGTTGCCCCATTTAATTCTTTGCCTCAGACTGTCTGCCTACTACGAAATTAATGTGCAAGCGATTCTTACAGGAGAGATTGTATTTAAGTCCGCACATGAAGAATAAGGTGTGTGTTTATTTAAGTGTTCGTTGGTTGTTGGTTGTTACAATTTTTTTTTACTTATGTTGTTTAACGGAGTTTGTTGAAAATATATTTTTATATTTTATGTTGGTAACAATGTCAAACGATCTGTTAATAAACACCTTACGTGCACAATGGGTATTTGTACATATGTATGTAAATGATTTGCACTTTACCATAGGTCATACATTGCACGACAACCACAACATAAAAAGAATACTAAACTTAGTAAAGAATACAAAATAACCTACATTAGGACTGATCTACATTCAAGATTTTTAACTATAGAGTGATATATGGTCATGATTATATATATAGATTGATCTATGAGCAATATTTAACACTGATCCATATATAGTATATAGACTTATGTATAGCATATTCTATAAACAGATCCGTAATGAGAACTAATAAGTATAATAGATAGTCAATATTATAGACTGGCCTAAATTCAACTCTGTAGATAGTAACAGGTCCTTCAGCAGCCCGTGAGCAACATGTCTATAGTCAAGAGTATAGACTAATCTATAGTCAAGACTAAAGACTGATGTATAGTCAAGACTATAGACTGATCTTTATTCAAGACTATAGACTGATCTATATTGAAGATTATAGATTGATCTATAGTCAAGACTATATAAACTGATCTATAATGAAGACAATAGACTGATCAAGACTATATAAACTGATCTATAGTTAAGATCATAGACTGACTTATAGTCAAGACTATATAATCTGATCTACAGTCAAGACCATAAACTGATCTATAGTCAAGACTATATAGAGTGATCTATATTCAAGACCATAGACTGATCTATATTCAAGACCATAGACTGATCTATATTCAAGACCATAGTCAAGAATATAGACTGATCTATAATCAAGACTATATAAACTGATCTATATTCAAGACCATAGACTGATCTACAGTCACGACTATATAGAATGATCTATATTCAAAACCATAGACTGGTCTATAGTCAAGACTGTATAGACTGATCTATATTCAAGACTATAGACTGATCTATAATCAAGACTATATAAACTGATCTATAGTCAAGACCATAGACTGATCTATAGTCAAGACTATATAAACTGATCTATAGTCAAGTCTTTAGACAAGACTATAGACTGATTTATAGTGATGATTATAGACTGATCTATAGTCAATACCACATACTGCTCTATAATCAAGCCTATAGACTGATTTATAGTCAAGACTATAGACGGATCTATAGTCAAGACTATAGACTGATCTATAGTCAAGACTATAGACTGATCTATAGTCAAGACTATAGACTGATCTATAGTCAAGACATTATAGATTGGTCTATAGTCAAGTCTTTATGGATTGATATATATTAATGATTATAGACTGATCTATAGTCAAGACTATAGACTGATTTATAGTGATGCCTTTAGACTGATCTATAGTGATGATTATACACAGATTTATAGAGAAGACTACAAATTGTTTTTGTCTATATTCAAGACTATATTTAATCTATATAATGGGTACAGATTGATCTATAGTGAAAAATATAGACTGCTGTATAGTGAAGACAATTGAGTGCTCTATAGTGAAGATTAGACTGATCTATAGTTAAGTCTATAGACTGATCTGCAGTCAAATTTATAGACTGATCTGTGGTCAAGTCTATTGAGTGGCCTATAGTGAAGACTGTAATTCATATGTAGTGATTGCTATAGAGTGTTATTTTTAAAGTGATGACTAAGGCTAAACTATAGTGTAGACTATAGATAGATCTATATTCAAGTATATAAACTGATCTGCATTTAATGTTATAGACTGATATAAAGTCTAGATTGTAGACTGATCAAGATTTGAAACTAATCTATAGTAACGCCTATAGACTTATTTATAATTAAGATTTTAATTTAATCTGGACTATAAGATGTTGGAATATCAATAAGGATTGTCAATCCTGTCAATGTTCAATAATTAGTCTCTATGTAGGGCCCTAAATTAGTCGTTATAAATTTACAAACATATACATTTTTCTATTGTACATTTTTTTATAACATTTTAATGACAACTAAAATTTTATGCAATATTTTTACATAATTTTTTTTTTTTGGCTTGTTCCATATAGCAGAATGAGAATAATTCTAGTTGAATTGTTTGCTAAATGCGTCGTGCATGTTTTTTAAGACACAAGAAAAGAATGGGAACCGTACGATAAAACTGACGAGTGGTTGCGGGACATGGATGTTGTGTATGAGTATTGTAATACTTAAGTGCAAGTTAAACATAAAAGAAATATTATGAATATTCACAACATATAGCCCATGATGATGATGATGATGAACGAATACACACAATTATTTTTTTACAAACATAGCTGCATTAAAACAAAAAACATGCTATATTATATTGTACATGCTTATAAGATGAAGATGAAAAACAAAGTAACGCCATCATTGACATTAAGTGGACGAAACGCATTGTGCCACAAAATGTATGTTCATACTTACAACACCGCCAACTAAAATGCATAAAGATGTTGTTAGCTTATGTGTGAGTGAGGGAGAGTGTGTGTAATTGTTAAGATGACGTTGGCTGACATTCAACTAAATGCATACACACAAACTCTCACATATCCATTTAGTCATTCAACTATAAACCTTCCTTTCATACTTACAACACCACACACACATTTATTTATTTTTTGTTTCATTCCCATTTAAAACTACAAGGCTAAGGACAATGCCAATGTAATGTTAAATAGTCAGGCATTGTAGCACTTAAGCAAACATGCAGTCACCATTCAGCCAACCAGCCACGCTGCCAGGCAGGCATTCATTAAGTACTTGTGTTAATTGCATCCCAATGATTTAACTTATGCATGCACATGTAAATACAAACACACAAACATATAGACACTTGTTAAAGGACGAGCGAATGCATTTTATTTATTTATAAATGTAGGAGTAGATATATATTTATGTATATTAGAAGGCAAACAAGACTTTAGAATTGTACTAAATAAATATGTAAGGTAAATATGTGTAGGTAAATATTTATATTAGGGTGGTGTTTTCAAAAAAAAAAAAAAATATAAAATATGGACGAATTTGCGATGATACTATTTTTCCCCAATATAATGATTATTGGTTTGATCTATAGTCCAGACTATAGATTGATATGCAGTCAAGACTATATATAGATTGATCTATTAAAAGATTGTTCTATAGTGAAGACTATAGATTGATCTATAGTCAATAATATAGATTAGTCCATAGACAAGAATATAGATTGATCTATAGTCAAGACTATAGATTTATCTAGATTGATCTATAGTCAAGACTATAGACAGATCTAGATTGATCTATAGTCAAGACTATAGACAGATCTTTAATCTAGACTATAGATTGGTCATATAGTAAATAATATAGATTGATCATATAGTCAATCTATATCTATAGTCAAGACTTTTGATTGATCTATAGTCAAGAATATAGATTGATCTATAATCAGGACTATAGATTGTTATAGACAAGACTATAGAATGATCTATAGTCTAGACTATAGGTTGATCTTTACTCAAGACTATAGATTGATCTATAGTCAATACTGTAGATTGATCTATAGTCAAGACTTGATCTATAGGCAAAAGTATAGATTGATCTATAGACAAGGCGATAGATTGATCTATAGACAAGGCGATAGATTGATCTATAGTCAGGACTATAGATTGATCTATAGTCAGGACTATAGATTGATCTATAGTCAGGACTATAGATTGATCTATAGTCAGGACTATAGATTGATCTATAGTCAGGACTATAGATTGATCTATAGTCAAGACTATAGACTGATCTATAGTCAAGACTATAGACTGATCTATAGTCAAGACTATATATTGATCTATAGTCAAGACTATATATTGATCTATAGTCAAGACTATAGATTGATCTTTAGTCAAGACTTTAGATTGATCTTTAGTCAAGACTATAGATTGATCTATAGTTAAGACAATAAGAGGGATGTATATTCCAGATTGTTTTATAGTCAGGATTAATTAATGATCTATAATCAATATTGATCTTTAGTCAAGACTATAGATTGATCTATAGTCAAGACTGTAGATTGATCTAAAGTCAAGACTGCAGATTTATCTAAAGTCAAGACTATAGATTGATCTATAGTCAAGACTATAGATTGATCTTTAGTCAAGACTATAGATTGATTTATAGTCAAGACTATAGATTGGTCTATAGTCAAGACTATAGATTGATCTTTATTCAAGACTATAGATTGATCAATAGTCAAGACTGTAGATTGTTTTATAGTCAAGACTATAGATTGATCTTTAGTCAAGACTATAGATTGATCTTTAGTCAAGACTATAGATTGATCTATAGTTAAGACTATAGATTGATCAATAGACAATATATTGATCTATAGTCAAGACCATAGATTGATCTATATTCTATAGTCAATCTATAGTCAAGACTATAGATTGATCTATATTCAAGACTATTGATTTATCAATAGTCAAGACTATAGATTGATCTATAGTCAAGACTATAGATTGATCTATAGTCAAGACTATGGGTCTGTAGTGAGGACTATCGTCTGATATATAGTCAAGATTATAGACTAATCAATAGACAATGCTATATTCTGTTCTAAGGTCAAAGATATAAATAAGTCTATTTTCTAAACTATAGTCTTTACTCAAAACTATTGACTTATCTATAGTCATAGACTATTTATCGAAAAGAATACACCCTAATATTAATAAACAAATGTTACACATGTAAGTATGTATTCATTTACATAGGTATAAATTACATGCTTGTATAATATTCTCAAGAGTGTTGTTGCTTTTAATGGAACTTTGTCGTACTTTTTTGCTGATCTACTGCTACAATCACATACCGTTTAGTACAGTAAAGGATATAATGCGAGAAGGATCTATTTAAAATGTTTGTAACTAATTTTATCAATATTTTTTTAACGCTGAAAAGCAAAAGCTGATTCTGGCATTCAAATGCGTATTCTAGTTGGTGTTCTATGACAAAATTCAAAACTCACCTTTTTAGCTCCCTATTATTTGCCTCAACACTGTCTACTTATAATATATGCAAGTAAAGTATCCTGTGCAAATGTGTTTGGTTTTTCTATATAAAAAAGAGTTGGTTTCAGCATTTATTCTTTATTTTTTTTCGTATGTGTTTTATATATTTTATAGTTGATATTCCTACCATTTTCAAAGACTACAATAGGAGTTTTTGTCGAATGCATTTACTATTCATGCCTAAAGTACCGCTGTTGATATCATTTTTATAATGAGTTTTTCTTTTCAGCACAATTCATTTGAAAAATACATGTCGAAAACTTAATGGATTTTAGACAAAGAATATGATTTTCAATTTAGATTTAATGTGAAAGTAAGGGTAAGTAAAGGAGATGGAGTAAGAAATTAAAAAGTAAAGCTTAATAATTTTTTTTTTTTAACCAAAATTTTCCTAAATAGAGAAAATTTTTGGTAAATTTAAAATTTTTAGAAAAATTTTGAGGAATTTCCTTTTTATAGGAAATTTGAAATAAATTTCCTTTTCATAAAATTTTTGATAAATTTCTTTTTTTTTTTTTGGAAATTTTAGAGAAATTTCGTTTTTATAGGAATTTTCCAGAAATTTCGTTTTTATAGGAAATTTCCGAGAAATTTCGTTTTTATAGGAAATTTTCAAGAAATTTCGTTTTTATAGGAAATTTTTGTTTTTATAGGAATGTTTCGAGAAATTTCGTTTTAATAGAAAATTTTTGAGAAGTTTTGTTTTTATAGGAAATTTTCGAGAAATTTCGTTTTTATAGGAAATTTTTGAGAAATTCCGTTTTTATAGGAAATTTTCGAGAAATTTCGTTTTTATAGGAAATTTTCGAGAAATTTCGTTTTTATAGGAAATTTTCGAGAATTTTCGTTTTTATAGGAAATGTTCGAGAAATTTCGTTTTTATAGGAAATTTTCGAGAAATTTCGTTTTTATAGGAAACTAGCTATACCCAGAGTGCTTTGTACCCTAAAAGCAATATAAATAAAAAATCTTCTTAATAATTTTGAAGATTCTAACTGTAATGTTTTCCAGAGATGCAGACGTTAATTAAGATTCTAGCTCTAATAGTTTCTCAGATATACGAATTTTTCTATTTAATTCCTAGGGGAATGTCAGATGAAAGTCCGCCCTTTGTTTCTCCAAAATGTTCATATGTATAATAAAGTTCTTTTTGCAATATTTGAAGAATCTTGTTCTATTAGTTTCCCAGATAAGCGAAATTTTGTATTTAATTCATATGTGAGGTGCCAAGCCTCCCATTGAAAGTCCGCCCGTTATTCTCTGAATGTTCACATGAATGTCAAAGTTCTTCAATTAAAATTTGAAGATTCCAGCTCTTATCGTTTCTCAGATATAATAATTTTAGTATTTAATTTATATGGGGGCTCCAAGCCCCCCATGACGAAAGTCCGCTTTTTTTTTCCAAAATGTTCAGATGAATATTTAAGTTCTTAGTGCAATTTTTGTATTTTATTAATATGGGAGGTGCAGTTCCCCTCATGGGTAGTCCGCCAATTTATTTCCCAAAATGTTTACATGGATGTTAAAGTTACTCGTGCAAATTTTTAATATTCTAACTATAATAGTTTCCAAGATAAACGAATTTTTGTATTTAATTTATATGGGAGGTGCCACGCCCCCTAATGCTAATCCGCCCACTTTTTGTCTTAAATAATTATATTGATACTAAAGTTGCTCCGACAAAATTTGAAGACTCTAACTATTATATTATCTCAGATATGTATACTAATTTAATATTTTCTTAATATGGGCGTGGCACGTCGCCCACATGATATTTCAACATAAAAAGTAGCCTATAGTTCCTTCCAGACATACAGGAAGAAACTGTGAAAATTTCAGGAAAATCGGTCCAGCCGTTTAGCAGTCTATAAAGCACAAACAAACAAACATATGTACATACAAACACACATTTTCCAGAAATTTCGTTTTTATAGGAAATTTTCCAGAAATTTCGCTTTTATAGGAAATTTTTGAGAAATTTAATTTTTTTTTGGAAAATTTTCGAGAATTTTTGTTTTTATACGAAATTTCGAGAATTTTCGTTTTTATACGAAATTTTTCAGAAATTTCGTTTTTATAGAAAATTTTCCAAAAATTTCGTTTTTGTAGGAAATTTTCCAGAAATTTCGTTTTTGTATGAAATTTTCCAGAAATTTCGTTTTTATAGGAAATTTTCGAGAAATTTCGTTTTTATATGAAATTGTCATTAGTTTTTATTTTTATACATTGTGTTAATCCAACTCAATTATCTATTTATTTTTTTATTTTTCTTTCTATCCTGTCATTACTTCTTTATAATGTCATTTAATTCTTTAATTTTTTTATACCCAAAATTTTACCCATTTTTAAAATTTTAATAAACCAAATAATGAAAGTAAAATAACAAAACAAACAAGTAAGAGTGTTATATTCGGCTATGCCGAATCTTATATACCCACCATCAAACAGCGTTTATGTCGAATTTCATCTATATACTCGTATATTTAGGCCAGTTATAAGCGTTAAAGTAATTTTCTGAAGGGGACCTTATGTAGGGGGTAGGGCCAATTATGGGTCGATCCTCATAAAATTTGGTAGACAGAATTTGGTTAGTATTAAATTTATTTGTGTCTAATTTCATCGCTACACTCGTATTTTTAAACCATTAATGAGCGTTGCAGTCGTTTTCTGAAGGCGACCTTATATGGGGGGTAGGGTCAATCATGGACCGATCCTCATAAAACTTTTTAGATAGATTTTGACTCGTATGAAACTTACTTATGTCGAATTTCATCTATATACTAGTATTTTTAAGCCAGTAATGAGCGTTAAAGTCATTTTCTGAAGGGGATCTTATATGGGGGGTAGGGTCAATTATGGACCGATCCTCATAAAATTTTGCATAGTGATTTTGGATCATAAGAAACTTACTTATGTCGAATTTCATCGCTATATTCGTATTTTTAAACAAGTTATGGCTGTTACAGCTGCTTTTCGAGGGGCCACTTGTATGGGGGCTATCCGAAAACGTGGACCGATATTGCCCATTTTCAATACCAAACAAACCTTACCTATAAGAAATATTTATGTGAAATTTCAACCCTCTAGCTCTTTCCATTCGGACTCTATCGTGCTTTCAACAGACAGACAGACAGACGGACGGACAGACGGACAGACGGACAGACATGGCTAGATCGTCTTAGAATTTAATGAGGACCCAGAATATATATGACTCTATGACCAATATTTCAATGTGTTACAAACGGAATGACAAAATCAATATACCCCCCATCTTTTTTGATGGTGGGTATAAAAATAAATAAATCCAAACATATGCCGAATAAATAAACAATCAGACCTGAGGCACAAATAAACACAAATCAGGAAGAAAAAAGGATTTAGTTGATGGCAAACAAAAATCTAAGTAGATAAACAACAAAAAATATATTAAAGAAAAAAGTGAAATTGAATATATTTGAATAAACACATCTAGCTAATTTCAATGCAGATGCACGGCACATTAATCTTTGTAAATAGATACACCCGTAACCCGAAAAAAACTCATCGACAATGACTACACTACATTTTTTTATGTGAATTCAATCCCAAAAAAGAGATTTTTTATAGAAAATAAAAAATCTGATGTGTAGCCAAAAAAAAAAAAAAATGTGAGTTTTTAAAACAGATTTAAAACATATGCAAATTAGTTTTTTTTCTCACATTTAACATCCCAAAAGTGGAAGTGAAAAAATTTAAAAAAAAAATTTCATGTCAAATTGATAAAAACTGTAAAAAAATAAACAGAAAAAAAGGATTTAATGTGTGTCTAGTTTATTTTAGGGGTTGGGGTTTATGTTTTTTGTCGTTTTGCAGACGGTAACTGATACTGGTAGCCGAAATATGAGAAAACTTAAATAAAATGATAAATAATGATAAAAAATAAATATAATCTATAAACTATTTAGAAATAGGGTATGTTAATGAATTGTGTTTTGTTAAAAAGTGAAATTCTAAAGGGTGCGTTAAGGAAGTATAGTTAACAATAGAAATTATTCCCTTTTGTAGGGATGTAAGATTGAAAGTGATTTAAAGGTTTGGTTGAGAAGAGTTAATATTTGTACACAGGAATTATTTAAACAAATTTCAATAAACTTTTAAAAATGTTCAAAAAAAAATTGAATATTTCTAAAATGCAGCATTTTAAATGCTCAATAAATAATAGAAATAAATGCAATAAATATTCATTTTAGAAAAATTTTCTAGTTCTAGTTCAGTTCTAGTTCAGGTCTAGTACAGTTCTAGTTCAGTTCTAGTTCAGTTCTAGTTCAGTTCTAGTTCAGTTCTAGTTCAGTTCTAGTTCAGTTCTAGTTCAGTTCTAGTTCAGTTCTAGTTCAGTTCTAGTTAGTTCTAGTTCAGTTCTAGTTCAGTTCTAGTTCAGTTCTAGTTAGTTCTAGTTCAGTTCTAGTTCAGTTCTAGTTCAGTTCTAGTTCAGTTTTAGTTCAGTTCTAGTTCAGTTCTAGTTCAGTTCTAGTTCAGTTCTAGTTCAGTTCTAGTTCAGTTCTAGTTTCAGTTCTAGTTCAGTTCTAGTTCAGTTCTAGTTCAGTTCTAGTTCAGTTCTAGTTCAGTTTCTAGTAGTCTAGTCTTCTAGTTCAGTTCTAGTTCAGTTCTAGTTCAGTTCTAGTTCAGTTCTAGTTCAGTTCTAGTTCAGTTCTAGTTCAGTTCTAGTTCAGTTCTAGTTCAGTTCTAGTTCAGTTATAGTTCAGTTATTCAGTAGTTCAGTTCTAGTTCAGTTCTAGTTCAGTTCTAGTTCAGTTCTAGTTCAGTTCTAGTTAAGTTCTAGTGCAGTTCTAGTTCAGTTTCTAGTTCAGTTCTAGTTCAGTTCTAGGTTCAGTTCTAGTTCAGTTCTAGTTCAGTTCTAGTTCAGTTCTAGTTCAGTTCTAGTCAGTTCTAGTTCAGTTCTAGTTCGTCTAGTTCAGTTCTAGTTCAGTTCTAGTTCAGTTTCTAGTCTAGTTCAGTTCTAGTTCAGTTCTAGTTCAGTTCTAGTTCAGTTCTAGTTTCAGTTCTAGTTCAGTTCTAGTTCAGTTCTAGTTCAGTTCTAGTTCAGTTCTAGTTCAGTTCTAGTTCAGTTCTAGTTCAGTTCTAGTTCAGTTCTAGTTCAGTTCTAGTTCAGTTCTAGTTCAGTTCTAGTTCAGTTCTACTCAGTTCTAGTTCAGTTCTAGTTCAGTTCTAGTTCAGTTCTTTCAGTTCAGTTTTAGTTCAGTTCTAGTTCTGTTCTAGTTCATTTCTAGTTCTGTTGTAGTTCAGTTCTAGTTCAGTTCTAGTTCAGTTTCTAGTTCAGTTCTAGTTCAGTTCTACTTCAGTTCTAGTTCAGTTCTAGTTCAGTTCCAGTTCAGTTTTAGTTCAGTTCTAGTTCTGTTCTAGTTCAGTTCTAGTTCTGTTGTAGTTCAGTTCTAGTTCAGTTCTAGTTCAGTTCTAGTTCAGTTTTTAGTTCAGTTCTAGTTCAGTTCCAGTTCAGTTTTAGTTCAGTTCTAGTTCAGTTCTAGTTCTGTTCTAGTTCAGTTCTAGTCTGTTGTAGTACTGTTCTAGTTCTTTTCTAGTTCTGTTCTAGGTCTTTTCTAGTTCTTTTGTAGTTCTTTTCTAGTTAAGTTCTAGTTCAGTTCTAATTCTAGTTCAGTTCTATGTTCAGTTTAGTTCAGTTCTAGTTCAGTTCTAGTTCAGTTCTAGTTCAGTTGTAGTTCAGTTGTAGTTCAGTTCTAGTTCAGTTCTAGTTCAGTTCTAGTTCAGTTCTAGTTCAGTTCTAGTTCAGTTCTAGTTCAGTTCTAGTTCAGTTCTAGTTCAGTTCTAGTTCAGTTCTAGTTCAGTTCTAGTTCAGTTCTAGTTCAGTTTCTAGTTCAGTTCTAGTTCAGTTCTAGTTCAGTTCTAGTTCAGTTCTAGTTCAGTTCTAGTTCAGTTCTAGTTCTAGTTCAGTTCTCTAGTTCAGTTCTAGTTCAGTTCTAGTTCAGTTCTAGTTCAGTTCTAGTTCAGTTCTGGTTCAGTTCTAGTTCAGTTCTAGTTCAGTTCTAGTTCAGTTCTAGTTCAGTAGTTCAGTTCTAGTTCAGTTCTAGTTCAGTTCTAGTTCAGTTCTAGTCAGTTCTAGTTCTGTTCTAGTTCAGTTCTAGTTCTGTTGTAGTACTGTTCTAGTTCTTTTCTTAGGTCTGTTCTAGGTCTTTTCTATTTCTTTTGTAGTTCTTTTCTAGTTTAAGTTCTAGTTCAGTTCTAGTTCTGTTCTAGTTCAGTATTTTGATAGAAAATGTTCTTTAAATTATCTTTATGTAAAAATTTCTTTTATAGAAATCTTTCATTGAATTTTATTTTTATAGAAATTTTAGCAAAATTTTGTTGTTAATAGAAAATATATTTAGATTTTCTTTCCTTTTGGTTAATTTGCCTTTCGTTAAGTTTTTTTATAAAAAATTTTGTTAATTTTTCTTTTATAAAAAATTTCGTTAATATTTCTTTTATATAAAATTTTCAGCAAGTTTCTTTTCGTGCCAAGTTTCACTTCAAGATATGACACACTGACACTTGCGAAACAAATTGCCACTAAAACCTGCTTTTAACTGTCCTGAAGTTACAGTTCTTCCTAGAACGAAACTAATAAAATGTAAGCGCAAAGAAAAAAAATTCAATTAAAAATTTCCAGCGAATTAAAAACACTAAAAAAATACAATGTATTAAAAATTGCTTATAAATTTAAAATATATAAAGGAATATAACTAAAACTGAATCTACAAATTAAATGTTTATTATGCCCAAAGGGCGATCAATACCACATTTAACACCTTAAACATGGCATGCGATCTAGAAAGGAAAAAGAAACTACAACAACGACTAAATTATGATGCATTTAACATAAATTTATGTCCATTAAAATGCATAAATAAATTGTGCGAAAGAAATAATTAAAAATTTTTAAAAGAAAAAAAAAAAAAAAATAACTAGAATACAACGTCCGTCCATTTAGCGTTTAATTGCATTTAAATTTGTCTATAATATCTTTAATAAAAATAAAATGGTTTCCAAACATCTGCAGTTTGCTGTTCTGCTTTGATGAGTTAGAGAATCAGTAATGTGGTGGTGAGAGTTGGGGAGCTGTAGAAATAACAGGAGTTAACCATTAGCCATGGAGAACTTGTCCAACTATGATATTTACAACAAGGCATGGCAGCTGTTATTTAAAATATTTTTTAATTACTCAAACATGGAATTTAAATACAATATTTTGTTGCAATTTTTTTATACAATTTTTTTCCAGTATGTATTCTATAATTAAATATTAAAGTGTTTATGAGTGTGTGCGTGTGTGAAAATTATTTATAACCACAAAAAAATGCGTTAATGAAATCAATTAAAATGTTTTAAAATATAATTAAAATATTAATTTATTATGCGCATAATTACAAATTTATTATTTATGAACTCTACTGGCGGAATAGTTTCCATTTGCAAAAATAATACTTAGAGAATGTGCATGAAGGACGAAACAAGTTTGATGGACAATATAATTAGAGCTATTTGCTGCAGTTGTTATAGGTTATTAACGATTCATAGATACATATGTATGTATTTTAATTATACATTTAAGTCAGTGGTCGGCTACCACAGTCACAGGCGCTGAATGAAAGCAGTTAAGCTTTCATTCGGAGAAAATGTATTTTTTTATAGAAATTATTCACAAAAAATTTTACATTTTATAGAAAAATTTTAATAATAATTTACTTTCTATTGAAAAGTTTGACATTTTATCTCCTTGTATCGAACACTGATCTAAAATCATTAAAAACTCAATAACCTTGACCTTTCTTGTTAAATGGTTTTAAGAAGAAAAAAATTCTAGTTCAGTTCTAATTGTTATTTTTCAATTTCCTAAGAATACACATGTTGAATTTAAAATTTTCCTTTTCACACATAATGAAATTATAACATAAATCCTCAACTAAAAAGGACAAAGTAAACTGTTATTAGTTTGCTAAAAATACCTAATTTATCTTTTGTTTTCAAACCTAATAGTATTAATATAAAATTTTAAATAAAATCGTTACCTATAACCACAAAAACTGTAAATTCATATTTTTATTAAAAAAATAAAAAAAATAATCTCCAGTCAACTGTTACCACTAACAACATACCAAACTGGATTTTAGAAAAAAACATTTTTGTATTTTTTTTTCATGTTTATTTCATAAAAATGGAAAAAATGTAATCAAAAATACTTAAAAGCCCATACAAAACTCAATAACAACATTTATACACATGGCTATAAACATACATACAAACAAACAAATACACGAACATATTTACATACATTAATACAAACAACAGCAACAATAACGCGCAATTTACAATGTATAAAAAAGTTAGGACTACATACTATTATACAGAACCATCGTTGTATTGCACAGTGAGGCAAAAAAACAATACATATCTTGAAATTCCCAATTTCTAGAACCAGAATGACGGCAAAGAATCTTAGGAATAATTGAGTTCCAGTCGAGTTCAGGTCCAGTTCTAGTTCAATTATAGTTTAGGTCTAGTTCAGTTCTAGTTCAATTATAGTTTAGGTCTAGTTCAGTTCTAGTTCGTTCTAGTAGTTCTAGTTCAGTTCTAGTTTCAGTTCTAGTTCAGTTCTAGTTCAGTTCTAGTTTCAGTTCTAGTTCAGTTCTAGTTCAGTTCTAGTTCAGTTCTAGTTCAGTTTCTAGTTTCAGTTCTAGTTTCAGTTCTAGTTCAGTTCTAGTCAGTTCTAGTTCAGTTCAGTAGTTCTAGTTCATAGTTCAGTTCTAGTTCAGTTTCTAGTTCAGTTCTAGTTCAGTTCTAGTTCAGTTCTAGTTCAGTTCTAGTTCAGTTCTAGTTCAGTTCTAGTCAGTTCTAGTTCAGTTCTAGTTCCGTTCTAGTTCAGTTCTAGTTCAGTTCTAGTTCAGTTCTAGTTCAGTTCTAGTTCAGTTCTAGTTCAGTAGTTCAGTAGTTCAGTTCTAGTTCAGTTTCTAGTTCAGTTCTAGTTCAGTTCTAGTTCAGTTCTAGTTCAGTTCTAGTTCAGTTCTAGTTCAGTTCTAGTTCAGTTCTAGTTCAGTTCTAGTTCATCTAGTTTCAGTTCTAGTTCAGTTCTAGTTCAGTTCTAGTCAGTTCTAGTTCAGTTCTAGTTCAGTTCTAGTTCAGTTCTAGTTCCGTTCTAGTTAAGTTCTAGTTCAGTTCTAGTTCAGTTCTAGTTCAGTTCTAGTTCAGTTCTAGTTCCAGTTCTCTAGTTCAGTTCTAGTTCAGTTCTAGTTCATTTCTATTTTTTTAAGTTCAGTTCTAGTTCCGTTCTAGTTCAGTTCTAGTTCAGTTTCTAGTTCAGTTCTAGTTCAGTTCTAGTTCAGTTCTAGTTCAGTCTAGTTCAGATCTAGTCAGTTCTAGTTCAGTTCTAGTCAGTTCTAGCTCGTCTAGTTCAGTTCTAGTTCAGTTCTAGTTAGTTAAACATTTTTGATTTGCATATTTCCTTTTATTAAAATATAGTAAATAGTCTATTTTTTTCCACTGTATCCTACAATCAAAACAACAACAATGTTAGGGAGACCCCACTTCATATAACCTACACACACAAAACAATACTCGTACGAGTATAACAAAGTCGTATCTAAATCAACCACCCCTCGGGGTAAATGTGGGGTAGTATAAGTTGTCTATACAAAAACCAACTCATACACACTCGCAGTCCACACTCCCACCGTTCTTAAAAGACAAGTGAAAAATTCAAATCGTTAAAAAAATATGGAAAATTATTTGAAAAGAGCGAAAGAAAGAAAAAGAAACAACAACACGAACAACAACGAAATCGAAATGGAAACAAACATGGTCGTACGGAAGTTTACTTTTCAATGATGGATTTTCAAAAAAAAAAGTAAAAAATATAAACACAGAAAAAGTTTAATGGTTCCTTGCGGATGAGCAAGTTTTTGAGCATGATTTTTTATATTTTTTCTTTTTTTTAAGTTTTGCTCATAGAGGTAAACATGGGTATAGAAATGTATGAGTAAGGCTGTAGTGTTTAGAGGTTTGGGGTGTAAACTTAAGGGATGTTTTACAGCAATGAATGAGGAAAAAACAAACTGTGGGTGGTTGTGGGTAACAAGCGTGTATGCTCATGTTTTTTTTTTTCAATTTTTTTTTATGTTTTGTTAATTTTTGCACTAAGGATATCGATCAGTCAGCCATTCCACAACAAACAACTTAACGAGGGTAAAAATGTTGTGTGAATTGTAAAATAGAATCGAAAAAAATTGCTAAAAGCTAAAAATATACACACATTTACTCATATGTATGTACGCTTAACAGGGTAGTCATAGTAAAACACAAATAAATACTACTGGACTAGGAAAGGGGCGTTAAGTTTTTAAGGGGCCTTTAATAGTTGTTATTAAAAATATTTATATTGGTTTTAAATTTGATTTCAAAGATGAAATATTGAATAAAATTTTATAGATTTTTTGTGAATTAGGGCTTAAATATGTATAAGAAAGTGGGCCTTTAAAGATTACGGCGCTATAAGTAAAATTTTCTTGATGCACTTTCAAATGGTGACAAGTAATTATGCATACAATAAGAATTTTATAAATTTCATTGATCAGAGAACTTATAATTGATGTTAACGGATGGACCATTCAAGTATCCCAAGAGAGACAAAATGCGGAGCAATTAAGACAATTAAAATTATTAACAACTATTAATTAATTTTTGTTCTTTTATAATTAAAAATTTTATATTGTTATACATACATACATAAATACAAATGTATGTATATATTGGTCAATTGATTGCATATTACAAAAAATTAATATGAGTAAAACGTTAGAGAAATTTAATTTTGTTTTCATCAATATTTAATAAATTTATTGCCGTCATAAATCAGTCCCAACAGATACCCTACAGCAATATACCATAACTGCACCTTTTACATTAAGAACCACTTTTTTAGTCCAATTTATTTCTGTAAAATTATCAGCAAAAGAGACATCCACGAATTCCACTAAATTTTGTTAAAATCTCTTCACAGAAATTATTTCTTGTAACTGGATCTCTAGAATATACAAAGGTTAAGAAAATTCTTTAAAATATCCTTTATTCTTCCATAAACAAGGGAATCGAGGTAACAGATTTCGAATTGCACTCTAGCTTGTCATAAACCATTTTCACGTCGAAATTGGAACGAAATACAAGCAAGTTTTATAAACTAAAATAATATACGGAGTAGGGTGCAGTACAAACGGTGTATTTTATCATACAATATTGCAACCGATTAACATATCATTCTCCTGTCATGCTAAATACATTATTATTTTACTGTAAGACAATTAAGACATTAGAAATACAGTGAAAAAAATTATTTAATATATAATTGTTCTACATTTAACAAAATTCAGAAGTTCTACAGTAATTAGCAACAGATCTCACCAGTTCTAGTTCAGTTCTATTTCAGTCCTAGTTCAGTTTTAGTTAGTTCTAGTTCAGTTTCTAGTTCAGTTCTAGTTCAGTTCTAGTTCAGTTCTAGTTCTGTTCTAGTTCATTCTAGTTCGTTCTAGTTCAGTTCTAGTTCAGTTCTAGTTCAGTTCTAGTTCAGTTCTAGTTCAGTTCTAGTTCAGTTCTAGTTCAGTTCTAGTTGTTCTAGTTCAGTTCTAGTTCAGTTCTAGTTCAGTTCTAGTTCAGTTCTAGTTCAGTTCTAGTTCAGTTCTAGTTCAGTTCTAGTTCAGTTCTAGTTCAGTTCTAGTTCAGTTCTAGTTCAGTTCTAGTTCAGTTCTAGTTCAGTTCTAGTTCAGTTCTAGTTCAGTTCTAGTTCAGTTCTAGTTCAGTTCTAGTTCAGTTCTAGTTCAGTTCTAGTTCAGTTCTAGTCAGTTCAGTTCAGTTCAGTTCAGTTCTAGTTCAGTTCTAGTTCAGTTCTAGTTCAGTTCTAGTTCAGTTCTAGTTCAGTTCTAGTTCAGTTCTAGTTCAGTTCTAGTTCAGTTCTAGTTCAGTTCTAGTTCAGTTCTAGTTCAGTTCTAGTTCAGTTCTAGTTCAGTTCTAGTTCAGTTCTAGTTCAGTTCTAGTTCAGTTCTAGTTCAGTCTAGTTCAGTTCTAGTTCAGTTCTAGTTCAGTTCTAGTTCAGTTCTAGTTCAGTTTCTAGTCAGTTCTAGTTCTAGTTCAGTTCTAGTTCAGTTCTAGTGTAGTTCAGTTCTAGTTCAGTTCTAGTTCAGTTCTAGTTCAGTTCTAGTTCAGTTCTAGTTCCGTTCTAGTTCAGTTCTAGTTCCAGTTCTAGTTCAGTTCTAGTTCAGTTCTTAGTTCAGTTCTAGTTCAGTTCTAGTTCAGTTCTAGTTCAGTTCTAGTTCAGTTCTAGTTCAGTTCTAGTTCAGTTCTAGTTCAGTTCTAGTTCAGTTCTAGTTCAGTTCTAGTTCAGTTCTAGTTCGTTCTAGTTCAGTTTTAGTTCAGTTCTAGTTCAGTTCTAGTTCAGTCTAGTCAGTTCTAGTTCAGTTCTAGTCAGTTCTAGTTCAGTTCTAGTTCAGTTCTAGTTCAGTTCTAGTTCAGTTCTAGTTCAGTTCTAGTTCAGTTCTAGTCAGTTCTAGTTCAGTTCAGTTCTAGTTCAGTTCTAGTTCAGTTCTAGTTCAGTCTAGTTCAGTTCTAGTTCAGTTCTAGTTCAGTTCTAGTTCAGTTCTAGTTCAGTTCTAGTTCAGTTCTAGTTCAGTTCTAGTTCAGTTCTAGTTCAGTTCTAGTTCAGTTCTAGTTCAGTTCTAGTTCAGTTCTAGTTCAGTTCTAGTTCAGTTCTAGTTCAGTTCTAGTTCAGTTCTAGTTCAGTTCTAGTTCAGTTCTAGTTCAGTTCTAGTTCAGTTCTAGTTCAGTTCTAGTTCAGTTCTAGTTCAGTTCTAGTTCAGTTCTAGTTCAGTTCTAGTTCAGTTCTAGTTCAGTTCTAGTTCAGTTCTAGTTCAGTTCTAGTTCAGTTCTAGTTCAGTTCTAGTTCAGTTCTAGTTCAGTTCTAGTTCAGTTCTAGTTCAGTTCTAGTTCAGTTCTAGTTCAGTTCTAGTTCAGTTTAGTTCAGTTCTAGTTCAGTTCTAGTTCAGTTCTAGTTCAGTCTAGTTCAGTTCTAGTTCAGTTCTAGTTCAGTTCTAGTTCAGTTCTAGTTCAGTTCTAGTTCAGTTCTAGTCAGTCTAGTTCAGTTCTAGTTCAGTTCTAGTTCCAGTCTAGTTCAGTTCTAGTTTCAGTTTCTAGTTCAGTTCTAGTTCAGTTCTAGTTCGTTCTAGTTCAGTTCTAAGTCAGTTCTAGTTCGTTAGTTCAGTTCTAGTTCAGTTCTAGTTCAGTTCTAGTTCAGTTTCTAGTTCAGTTCTAGTTCAGTTCTAGTTCAGCTCTAGTTCAGTTCTAGTTCAGTTCTAGTAGTAAGTTCTAGATCCGTTCTAGTCAGTTCTAGTTTAGTTCTAGTTCGAAATTTTTGACATCGAAAACATCGCTATGAACACTACCGACGACGTTGTCTATGGTCAAATAATTGTTTTTCACGGCACTATATATAATGATGCTGTTGAATATTTTGGAATCGGACATATGTGAAATTATACTTTTTTACATTCCTATATTTGATTGATAGTTGGTTTGTTACTCTGTGCTTGTTTAGTCCATTTCGTTACTATTTCTGTTAAAGTCCACTTATATTCAGTTCTAGATTAGTTCTACTTTAGTTTTAGTTCATTTATAAATAGTTGAGTTCAGTTCACAAAAAAATAACTTTTTCGCTCAGTATAATTAGTATTATCTTATGCGGTATAAAATATTGCGTAAGGTTCAAAAACGATTAGTTGAATTTTAGAATTTCCCCAATTTTGTTGAAAAAAAAATGGCTAAAAACTGTTATGATCGTTATACTGACATAATAAAAGTTATTTCAAGAATAGCTGCGATTTGTGGTGCTAATATCATTCATCCAAACTTTAAGATATACTGGTTAACATGGATCGTGATTATAGCAATTAATGCTTTTATTGCTTGTACATTTTATACGATGTATATAGGACTGGTAGTGGATAAAGACTGGAAAGTTATTTTACAGACTCTATGTTTAATGGGTGGTGCAGTACAGGTGCATATATATTTCGATTGATTTGCAAAATTATTCTCTAAACGTTATTTGTAGGGTTATAGTAAACTACTCGGGGCTCTTTATCATCGTTCTGCTATGGTTTCTATGAATCAAACATTGACTAATATTTACAAGGATTATCAAAAAGAGAAGGAATTTCTGAAAGTTCTATCATATCGTATTGATTTAACATCGAAAATTTTAAAATTGGTTTTATGCATTTATCTTGGTACTTTGCCCATAATTGTTTTGTATCCTCTAATTTATGGTTTGCTGTATGGTGAGAAATTATTTGTCATGCAGTTTTTACTGCCAGGCATAGATCCTTCTACTCATATTGGTTATATGATGCATAATGTAGTCCATGTTTTTCTTATGTGTTTGGGAGGTTTTGGAAATTTTGCCGGTGACACATACATTTTTGTACTCATAATACATATTCCATTATTTAAGGATATTTTAAAGATAAAATTTGAGAAATTAAATCAAATGGCACTAGAGAATCCAAAGAAATCGATGCGTCTTTTAAAGGACATTGTCGAATGGCATCAGAATTATAATATGTAAGTACTAAATATGCATCAAAACATATTTAATAATCCTTGTCATCAATTTAGGTTTGTGAAGCAAGTTGAACAATCCTACTATGGTGTAATATTTGTTCAAATATTTACTTCGGTAATGAGTATTTGCTGTACAATTTTTTGCATTATAACACACAGTTGGCCAGCTGCCTTTTCGTATTTGTTATACAGTGCAATTTTTTTATATGTATATTGTGGACTTGGGCATCTGGTGGAAATATCGGTGGGTATATGCCTTCAAAAACTTACCTTTTAATTTTAAAAATTATACAATTACAGAACGAGGAAGTAGTCGATGTCATTTACGGCGACTGTCTATGGTACGAGCTGACCATACCCGAACAAAAATTAGTGCTTTTAATGTTGCGAAAGTCCCAACGACCAACAACGTTGACTATTGGTCAAGTTATGCCTTTATCTATGAGCACGGCACTACAATTAACAAAAGCTATATATAGTTACATGATGATGCTTTTGAACTTTTTGGAATCGGACGATATGTGAAATTTTACTATATTATATTATTTACAAATATCTGATATTTACAAATATCTAACCTTTTTGTTAGTATCTTAGCTGTTTAGTTTAGTCACGCTTTGGTTTTTAGATCAATATATTAAAGCAGTAGCATGTTTTTGTTATAGACTTTTAATTACTCAAAAGTCGATTCACCCGAATTTCAGATTAATAGCAATTGTATATCAATTAATTTCAACTCTGCTTCATAGTTACATATGAATGCTAGTTTTAGTTCTAATTCATGTGAATTCTATTATATTTCAGTTGAGTTGTAGTTTAATTCTAAAACAGTACCAGTTCAGTTCTAGTTTAGTTCAGTTCTAATTCAGTTCTAGTTTAGTTCTAGTTTAATCCTTGTTCAGTTCTAGTTCCGATCTAGTTCAGTTCTAGTTCAGTTCTAGTTCAGTTCTAGTTCAGTTCTAGTTCAGTTCTAGTTCAGTTCTAGTTCAGTTCTAGTTCAGTTCTAGTTCAGTTCGTCTAGTTCAGTTCTAGTTCAGTTCTAGTTCAGTTCTAGTTCAGTTCTAGTTTCAGTTCTAGTTCAGTTCTAGTTCAGTTCTAGTTCAGTTCTAGTTCAGTTCTAGTTCAGTTCTAGTTCAGTTCTAGTTCAGTTCTAGTTCAGTTCTAGTTCAGTTCTAGTTCAGTTCTAGTTCAGTTCTAGTCACATGTTCTAGTTCAGTTCTAGTTCAGTTCTAGTTCAGTTCTAGTTCATTTCTAGTTCGTTCTAGTTCAGTCTAGTTCAGTTCTAGTTCAGTTCTAGTTCATTCTAGTCAGTTCTAGTCAGTTCTAGTTCAGTTCTAGTTCAGTTCTAGTTACAGTTCTAGTTCAGTTCTAGTTCAGTTCTAGTTCAGTTCTAGTTCAGTTCTAGTTCTTCTAGTTCTAGTTTTCAGTTCTAGTTCAGTTCTCAGTTCTAGTTCAGTTCTAGTTCAGTTCTAGTTCAGTTCTAGTTCAGTTCTAGTTCAGTTCTAGTTCAGTTCTAGTTCAGTTCTAGTTCAGTTCTAGTTCAGTTCTAGTTCAGTTCTAGTTCAGTTCTAGTTCAGTTCAAATTCAGTTCAAATTCAGTTCTAGTTCAGTTCTAGTTCAGTTCTAGTTCAGTTCTAGTTCAGTTCTAGTTCAGTTCTAGTTCAGTTCTAGTTCAGTTCTAGTTCAGTTCTAGTTCAGTTCTAGTTCAGTTCTAGTTCAGTTCTAGTTCAGTTCTAGTTCAGTTCTAGTTCAGTTCTAGTTCAGTTCTAGTTCAGTTCTAGTTCAGTTCTAGTTCAGTTCTAGTTCAGTTCTAGTTCAGTTCTAGTTCAGTTCTAGTTCAGTTCTAGTTCAGTTCTAGTTCAGTTCTAGTTCAGTTCTAGTTCAGTTCTAGTTCAGTTCTAGTTCAGTTCTAGTTCAGTTCTAGTTCAGTTCTAGTTCAGTTCTAGTTCAGTTCTAGTTCAGTTCTAGTCGTTCAAGTTTAGTTCTAGTTCAGTTCTAGTTCAGTTCTAGTTCAGTTCTAGTTCAGTTCTAGTGCAGTTCTAGTTCAGTTCTAGTTCAGTTCTAGTTCAGTTCTAGTTCAGTTCTAGTTCAGTTCTAGTTCAGTTCTAGTTCAGTTCTAGTTCAGTTCTAGTTCAGTTCTAGTTCAGTTCTAGTTCAGTTCTAGTTCAGTTCTAGTTCAGTTCTAGTTCAGTTCTAGTTCAATTCTAGTTCAGTTCTAGTTTAGTTTCTGTTTCAGTTCTGGTTCAGTTCTAGTTCAGTTGTAGTTCGTTTTTATTTAAGCTCTAGTTTATTTCTGGCTTAATAATATGTCAGATCTCACCGAGTTAAGGTAATAGAAAATCGTTGTATGACTCAATATATTTCACTCTGTTAGGAAACATATTATAACATCGACATTCAGACATTGAAATTTATAATAAAGTAAAATTCATTCAGGGATGGAATCGATATTTGTTCATTGATTGTTTGTGATTTTTTCCTCTTTTTATTTTCCTTCCCTAATCTAACGCTACGTATGTATATAAAATCTATGAACAGAGTGGGTGAATTGTGTGATTGGTGGGTGGTGGTCGTTGTATTCATCAATAAAACGGTGCTGACAGTATTGATAGCGATGGCAACCATCAACATTGTCCTTATCAATTTGTGATGACATTAGTTTGATAACAATGTTGTATTGAAGTCGTCAAACATTAATGATAATGATAGAGAATATGATATAATGTTAACTCGGTATTTTATATAAGGCGAAAATTTATCCATAAATGTTTACAATTTTGAAAATTTCTCAACACATTGCCATCTAAAGTTACTAAGTTTCTCGTGTTGATTTTTATAATTTAAAATTTTCATTTCCTTAACTAACACCATACATATGCTCCATATTCTTTTGTTATTTACCTCAAATTATGGTGTTGCTAAGTTTGTTGTGGGCTGGATAGAGAGGGTGGTTGGCTAATGGTGGTATTCAAGCTGTGTGAGTAAATATTTTCTTTAAAATTAAATGTATAAATTTAGGACTTATCTTGGGCGTTTATATTTTCATTTTAGCAGGGAAATTACAAGGAAAAAAAGCTAATTGCTTCTTAATACCAAAAATTTCATTTTAATTTCTTTTCACGTCGCTCAAGTACAAAAAAAACAGACACTTTTCTTGAGTCCGTCCAGCCATTCTTTCATTTCTATCTACACTACCTGTCAATATTGTCTTATTGTGGATTAATTTTACAAGCTAATTTTAAATGTTAATATTGCCCAGAATATTGAGTGGGTAAGTAGTTGGGGTCCAGTTGTGGTGGTTGTGGCAGCCTTATTGTTCTTTATTACTTCTTAAGTGATGCTACAACAGACAGGACACTTGTACAAGTCTTTGTTCTTCACCTTTGAAAAAAATTTCTAATTTTAACTATGGGTGGGGATGGCTGCTGAATGGTGGGCGTTTAAATGTTTAACCTATATCAAATCACTCCCATATTCTACCCACTATAACTAATCTCTTTTTTTTTTTTTTTTTTTTTTTTTTGTAGCAAAAGCAATTAAACTGTAATTTCTGTCCATAAATATTGATAACTTTTTAGTATTTTCTCTGTGTGGCTTGGCGTAAAGAGAAAAAAGAATCTGTAAAAAAATATTCCTGGATTAATTGTAGACAATCAGACAGTTGTACATGGAAATTAAAAATACAAGAATTATAAAAAAGAGGATTTTATAAAATGAAAGATTTACAATGTTGTAACAACGAATTGCATACAAATTGGCTCATTTAATTTCTTAACTTTTTTTTTGCATATTAAGTATTCCGATTTTTTTGTTCGCAGTTATCTTATATTACGTTTACCACAATTAATGGTTGATAGGATTGGAAATATAAAATTTTTTTCATAAGAAAGTAATCGCAGACTGTTTACAATCATCAATGGCGTGATTTAAGAAAGTTTGGTTTAATTTCTGCCAAACACTCCGTTTAGTTATATTTCCTTGTAATTATCTTATTCGGTTCCAATTCTGTTCTAGCTCTAAAATTTTCTAAAAATATTCTATTTAAATACAAATAAAACTAAATATTTTTCAGTTTACATATTTTTGTTTAACTTTATTTATTTTTATACCCTACACCACTTTAGTGGGGAGGGTATATTGTATTTGTGCTGATGTTTGTAACATATAAAAATATTCGTCCTAGACCCACCTTAAAGTATACCAATCGGCTTAGAATCGTTTTCTGAGTCGATTAAGCTATGTCCGTCCGTCCGTCCGTCCGTCGGTCTGGCTGGCTGTCCATGTGCGCAAGCTACAGGTCGCAATTTTCAATATAATTGGATGAAATTTGGCACGTACGTTTTATTTGACCCAAGGACGAAGCCTATTGAAAATGGTTAAAATCGGTCCATTATTTCACCTAGCCCCCATAGAACAGAACCCCCCGAAAAGGGCTTCTGAGCTCATAATTATGTTAAATATACAGATATATCGATAAAATACGGCATAACTAAGTTTTATAGAAGTCTTGATAACTCTGCCAAATTTCATAAAGATCGGGCCCCATTTGACCCTAGCTCCCATACAAAGTCCCCTTCAGAAAATAACTTGAATGTCCCAAATTAACTTATAAACACAAATATCGCGATGAAATTCAGCACAATAAAATATTATGTAAATATAAATATATTCACAAAATTTTATCGGGCTTGGTCCATATTTGCCCCTAGCCCCCATATAAAGCCTCTTTCAGAAAATTAGTTTTTCATCCATAAATTGCTTAAGTGTATCGGAACAAGGGAATATTGAAGATAAATGAGATATTATGAAAAATAAATCACATTTAATATTCATAACTGGTGTAGGGTATCATATGGTCGGCCACGCCCGACTATACTTTCTTACTTGTTTTATATTAAATTTTAAGCCTCCAAGTGTATTTCCAATCACAAAAAGAAAACCAACCCAGTTGTAAACAGGTATATAAAATAATTTTTATTTATTACTTTAATATTCCAGTATCTTTTCCAAAGTATAATAACCCATCCCCCTTCTTACAGATATTTCAGTTTTCATTACGTTTTATGCCATAAGAAAAACTTATCTAAAATACACAAAAATAATTTCTTTTATTTGAAAATTGTTCTTATAAATATTTTGTTGCTGACATTTTTGTTGTTATTTTTATTTTGCGTTTTTAATGCGACTTTTGGGAATTAGAAGGTAGATAAATCCAAAATATATTTTTTAAAAACCAATTTTGTGATGCGTATGAAAAAAATCTTTATTTTTTTTTAATTTTGGTTGAAAGAAATTCCATAATAACAACAAGAAGTATTTTGTTTAACTTGGCTATAAAAGAAATTGTTTTATCACAAAGTTTATCCTTAAAAAAAAAATTGTTGGTTGGTAAAACAAATACAGACTAGAAGTGAACTGGAAGTGAACTAGAAGTAAACTACAACTGAACTGAACTGAACTAGAACTGAACTAGAACTGAACTAGAACTGAACTAGAACTGAACTAGAACTGATCTAGAACTGAACTGAACTAGAACTGAACTAGAACTGAACTAGAACTGAACTAGAACTGAACTAGAACTGAACTAGAACTGAACTAGAACTGAACTAGAACTGAACTAGAACTGAACTAGAACTGAACTAGAACTGAACTAGAACTGAACTAGAACTGAACTAGAACTGAACTAGAACTGAACAAGAACTGAACTAGAACCGAACTAGAACTGACCTAGAACCGAACTAAAACTGAACTAGATCTCAACTAGAACTGAACTAGAACTGAACTAGAACTGAACTAGAACTGAACTAGAACAGCACTAGATCTCCACTAGAACTGATATAAGACCAATCCAAACAAAATCGCGCAAAATCAACTTAAGCAATTTTCACACAAATATTAATACAATAATTTCTAATAAAATATCTATGATTTTGTCATTACTTTTCCCCAATATCAACAGGTTTTATGTATAATTTTAATTACTTTCATACTGCTTTACCTTTGACATTGATGACATGACCCTAAAAATTTTGCTAATTGCGCAAAAAAAGAACAAAAAAATTAATCGCAATTAAATGTGTCTAATCTGCAAAGTCAACAATTCATTTATAGACACACATTTTCACACACTCAATAATATCGTGGAGGGGTGCCAACAAAAAGGTACATATTGAACCTTAGAACTATTGTCTCATGATTAGTGCTTATAGGATTTCATCAATAATTATTGCTGTAGCTGCTACTGCTTGTCAATGAATAATAGAGTGTTAGTATAGGAAAGAGAGGACTGTCTGTCTCCCTTTTGTATGTTATAATTGAGGTGTTTAGTTTATTGTTGTTTGTTCATTTTGTTTAAATTGTGAAAAATCAATTTAGGGATGGATGGTTTTTTGTGTTATTCGATGATGTTGTTGTTATCCAATGACAATACCATACATTTACAAAACGTAAATTGTGTCAATAGAATATTTTGCACAAATAATCATTAAGTGATTTTCAAATCATTTGTGTTCGGTATTGTAAGCAATTCTGCCAAATCGATTTGTCAACAATGGAAATTATGGGTTTTGGGTTTTTGTTTACAACGGTTTTTACTGTTGTTCAACACAATAACAGCATTTCTAATAAAGAGAGAACAATTAAAGTGAAAGTTGTACAACAAAGTTGTGCCATTTTTTACAGGTTCTGCTATAACAAAAGAAAATAATTAACTTTTACTGTTGGTATTCATGTAAATGTAATGAATAAATAAATAGCATTTTAATTGAATGGTTTTGAAAATTTATATTACTTAGATACACAAATGTAATAAGTAATTATGTATTTAAATATTCTAGTTCAGTTCAAGTTCAGTTATAGATAATTTCTAGCTCAGTTCAAGTTCAGTTCTAGTTCAGTTCTAGTTCAGCTCTTGTTCAGTTTTGAACTAGTTCAGTTCTTGTTCAGTTCTAGTTCAGTTCTAGTTCAGTTCTAGTTCAGTTCTAGTTCAGATCTAGTTCAGTTCAGTTCAGTTCTAGATCAGTTCTAGTTCAGTTCTAGTTCAGTTCTAGTTCAGTTCTAGTTCAGTTCTAGTTCAGTTTCTAGTTCAGTTCTAGTTCAGTTCTAGTTCAGTTCTAGTTCAGTTCTAGTTCAGTTCTAGTTCAGTTCTAGTTCAGTTCTAGTTCAGTTCTAGTTCAGTTCTAGTTCAGTTCTAGTTCAGTTCTAGTTCAGTTCTAGTTCAGTTCTAGTTCAGTTCTAGTTCAGTTCTAGTTCAGTTCTAGTTCAGTTTAGTTCAGTTCTAGTTCAGTTCTAGTTCAGTTCTAGTTCAGTTCTAGTTCAGTTCTAGTTCAGTTCTAGTTCAGTTCTAGTTCAGTTCTAGTTCAGTTCTAGTTCAGTTCTAGTTCAGTTCTAGTTCAGTTCTAGTTCAGTTCTAGTTCAGTTCTAGTTCAGTTCTAGTTCAGTTCTAGTTAGTTCTAGTTCAGTTCTAGTTCAGTTCTAGTTCAGTTCTAGTTTAGTTCAGTTCAGTTCTAGTTTAGTTCAGTTCTAGTTCAGTTCTAGTTTTAGTTCAGTTCTAGTTCAGTTCTAGTTCAGTTCTAGTTCAGTTCTAGTTCAGTTCTAGTTCAGTTCTAGTTCAGTTCTAGTTCAGTTCTAGTTCAGTTCTAGTTCAAGTTCTAGTTCAGTTCTAGTTCAGTTTCTAGTTCAGTTTAGTCTAGTTCAGTCTAGTTCAGTTCTAGTTCAGTTCTAGTTCAGTTCTAGTTCAGTTCTAGTTCAGTTCTAGTTCAGTTCCTAGTCAGTTCTAGTTCAGTTCTAGTTCAAGTCTAGTTCAGTTCTAGTTCAGTTCTAGTTCAGTTCTAGTTTAGTTCTAGTTCGGTCTAGTTCAGTTCTAGTTCCTTTCTAGTTCAGTTCTAGTTCAGTTCTAGTTCAGTTCTAGTTCAGTTCTAGTTCGGTTCTAGTTCAGTTCTAGTTCCTTTCTAGTTCAGTTCTAGTTCAGTTCTAGTTCAGTTCTAGTTCAGCTCTAGTTCAGTTTTAGTTCAGTTTTAGTTCAGTTCTAGTTCAATTCTAGTTCAGTTCTAGTTCAGTTCTAGTTCATTTCTAGTTCAGTTCTAGTTCAGTTCTAGTTCAGTTCTAGTTCAGTTCTAGTCTCAGTTCTAGTTCAGTTCTAGTTCAGTTCTAGTTCAGTTCTAGTTCAGTTCAGTTCTAGTTCAGTTCTAGTTCAATTCTAGTTCAGTTCTAGTTCAGTTCTAGTTCAGTTCTAGTTCAGTTCTAGTTCAGTTCTAGTTCAGTTCTAGTTCAGTTCTAGTTCAGTTCTAGTTCAGTTCTAGTTCAGTTCTAGTTCAGTTCTGGTCAGTTCTGGTCAGTTCTAGTTCAGTTCTAGTTCAGTTCTAGTTCAGTTCTTCAGTTTTGGTTCAGTTCTAGTTCATTTTCTAGTTCAGTTCTAGTTCAGTTCTAGTTCAGTTCTAGTCAGTTCTAGTTCAGTTCTAGTTCAGTTCTAGTTCAGTTCTAGTTCAGTTCTAGTTCAGTTCTAGTTCAGTTCTAGTTCAGTTCTAGTTCAGTCTAGTTCAGTTCTAGTTCAGTTCTAGTTCAGTTCTAGTTCAGTTTCTAGTTCAGTTCTAGTTTCAGTTCTAGTCTGTTCTAGTTCAGTTCTAGTTCAGTTCTAGTTCAGTTCTAGTTCAGTTCTAGTTCAGTTCTAGTTCAGTTGTAGTTCAGTTCTAGTTCAGTTCTAGTTCAGTTCTAGTTCAGTTCTAGTTTCAGTTCTAGTTCAGTTCTAGTTCAGTTCTGGTCAGTTCTAGTTCAGTTCTATGGCATGCATGTACATGCGGTTGTTATCCTCAAGGAACCACTTATATCCCTATATGAGTACACCCTGATAAAACCCGTTTATTATAAAAAAACTGTACTTTAAAATAGTTAACAAAATTCAAAAAATCTGCCACAGCTACATATTTAAATAAACATGTAAAATATTCAATAAAAAACAACAAACTCAAGAGAAGAAAATGTGCTATTACTAACATCAGGGTGCTGCTCTACAGATGCTGTTTATAAAATATACAATTTTTCAATTTATTTCCCAAAAAAACAGAAAAGTATCACTGTCATGACGGCAGCTAATAACTCAAGCGTTGTTGATTGAAAATCTCCACCAACGAAAAAAAATATATGCCTAAACGAAATGGAAATTAAATAAAAATTAAATGCAAATTACTTTGGGTTTCATACCAAAAAAAACCGAAAACGAAAATACAAAATCATTAGAAAAAAAATAAACGAAAATAAATTAACCCTTGTTAAGAAAATACGAAACGTATTATATTTTGTTACAAAATATTTATTTGAAATAAACTACAATATGGAAGCATTTATAGCTAAACAACATGTCACTTGTCATGTAAAGCACGTACGCAGTTCATCATTAAATCGAACGGACAGACGGACAGATGGCTGGCAGAGACAGTGCCGAACGAAGTTCAAGTATTGAGCACTAAATTTAATTTGAAAATAATTTCTTTCATTTCTTGTAAAGCATTAATAAGCTGCTGTCACTGAACATTTTGTTAAATGTTAAAAGTTAAATTGTTTCAAATTTTTTTTTAAGTCCTTGTAAATCCTTGTGTCAACCAGCAACCCTTTTCTAAAAGTAAACTTCCCTGGTTTTTTGTTTCTTTATGAATTAAGGTAGAAATTTGTTGCGTGTAAAAAGATGTTAACGAAAAAAAATTTTGCTTAAAGACCCTCTGTATCAATTATAATTCTAATTAAAATTAACATATATTCATTTGCATACTTAAGAAATCGAACTAATTTGCATATGATTGCCTCCGTAGGATATTTTCTTGAAATTTATTACGTGTTTATGGTTCATACCTATAACCCGACATTCAAACATCCTGTCGCCCATAAACGACGCTGACGTTGAAACAAAATTGTACACAATCATAATTTTAACACCAGAGTTCTTTTGTTATGTATATCCTTAAGAATGTCATGTTTCCTTTTTGTCCTTTGTGGTCCTTAGAACTTCTTGTTTTTTCAGTCCTTACTGGTTTAAGAAGCTAGGAGTAGCTTTTGTTATGCAGCATATTTTTTTTAAATTTTATGCTTCTGTTAAAGAATCCTTTCGAGAAAATATTGTGTTGTTTTTTTTTTTTTAATATACAGATGCAGGACGGAAGGAAGTTTTTGTATTGTCCTCCTATTTTTTTGTGAGGCATATGTTGTTGTTTGTATTGTTATATCATGAAAATTGTCAAAGGATAACACTTGTGTTTATGAATTGAAATTAAAATGCAAAGGAATTTATATTCTCTCACACGCATTTCGAAAGTGAAACACATTCGTTCATACAGACAAACGTGCTTTTAAGGACATGTCATGAATTTACATCAGATGTTTATTAAAGGATGTTACTAAAACGTGAGAAATGCATAAATTTATGAAAACCTTTGATCTGTGTGAAATAAAAGTTGTCCTTTCAAGAAAATTTGTTTTTAAGAAATCATTGATTTAGTTTTAGTTATCATGAGGAAGCATAAATCGGTTGTTTTTCTTTTTAGAGAAGAAATCTCTCTTCGAAGAGAGGAAAATGCTCGTAAAGATGTCGAAGTGCTTTACGTGAACACCTGCCGTATTGGCCTTATTTCACGGTACTCAAGTACTCTTATGGACCGGTGCATAAGTTCCGTATACCCTACATCCATCCTATATCATATACAACTCATTTCGAACGCTTAGTCCCAGTATTGTCTAGGCAACAGCACCGAACATATCGGGAATTATAGACTTCATCTTGCATTAGTCTTTTAACCGACATTTTCTTCCCTTGAATTTGGGTTTCAAACACAGCTTCCACGTGCACCCCAAAGGAACCTCTTCAATAACTGGGATAAGACAAAATCCCAAACTCTGCCCTATGGGCTACCGGCTGCCGTGGTTGCAGAATATGTAGTTCTCTGGTTCGACCCCATGTCAAATCATTCCAAGGAAAGGCCGAGAATACAAGTGATCATCATTAGTTTATAGTCTCTGCAGACTAGAGGTACTGGTAGCACCTCTTTTTTCCGGGTTTGTAATAACACCAAGATGAGGGTCTTTCATTAAGGTAACATACATGCCGCCGGAGGCAATCTTCGTTAAATTCTTTTTATGAGAAACCGTTTCGATTAATCGTTTTGGAGGTTAGGTTGAAGATTAGGGTCGCTACCGAGCCTATTGTGCACTCCTTTGTAGGGAATTTTTAATGTTTCATTAAGGAATCACTCTAAAAAGGGGAATTGTGTTCCGATGATTCGAAAATTCCGTAAAATTTTCACATGAATGTTCTTAACTGAGGTTATATCCGGTATAATAATATCGCCAGCAAAGGTTTGCTAATGACATAGAAATTATTGTAGTATTTTACTAATTTAACTACAGAAATCAACAAAGTCCAATTATTTACCCAATTTTACACTTTTCAATCGATTTCCGGGCACGGATTCAAGTCATTGATTGGCATTATTTTTGTAAAATAAACAAAGCCGTTTAATATATACGAAAAAAGATATTGCAAAAGGTTTTCGTACATTTGAAAAGGGGTTGATTAAATAATATTTCGTTTTATACAAGAAATTTTCGTAAATATTACGAAAAAAAATAGTTAAGAAATTTGTTTCGTAAAGTTAAGTTTAGATTTCTTTCAATGTAATATATAATTGCATATAAGAGAATCTGTACTCTGTTTCAAAAAAAGCGAAATTTGGATTAGGCCGGTCTTGTAGTAATGAGTGTCTGCCAAAAATTAAGGTTGAGATATTTTAAGAAAATCTCGGGAAAGACAAGTGGTAAACGTAATTGAATTACATATTATATGTATAAAATGATTGTATACATTGTATACGTATATATGTACACTACATACTTGCAAACTATTCGCGAGCATATTTGATATTCCTAAATGTCATCACCGTTGCTGCTAAGTATTGTCACTGCTGATGACGACAACGGAGATGATGTTGATGAAATGAGTTTGTCATTTGTCTTGTGGAATATAAAATTAAAGGGAAATTTGATTTATATTAAAATAAACAAATAACCAAAAAGACTCGCTGAATGAAAATCACACAGCAAAGAAAACGAAATTCACGAAATTCAAATCAACCATATAAAATTATATTTATTTTCCTCCTTAATTTATTTATTTATTTCTGTAATATTTGGACGAACCAAACAAATTTAAATTACGTTTCGGAACTTCGTGGGTAGGAAAACGATAATAAAAATAGGAGGTGAAGAAAACAAGAACAAAAATTATATTGATAAGGCCATATTGTTAAGAGACAATGTTGCCATTTTCTTCTTTGAGTTATGTGGCCAGAATCGTACAAACATTTCTTCACAATAAAGTTGAAAAATATTTTTCGGTATAATCATGGCAACACTAGAAATATTGAGTTTTTTATAGACAAATATTGAGCCTTTGCATTTCACATTCTAAATTCTGGTAGCAACTTGGTCACAGCAACTAGAATATAAATTTGTTTCCGTCAGCCATAATTTATTAGACACACCTCATTACATGGTTAGATTTAATATAAAAATTGTTTGTTCTTTAGCAAAGTTTTTTCTTAAATCGTTAAACATTATCGTGTGCTATAAACTAGTGAAGAAGCAAAACGATATTTGAAAAGTTAACACAACTATTTAAATATTTTTTAAGCTAGGTGGTCACAACTTACAACAGAACTAGATCTGAACTATAGCTTAACTGGAACTGAAGTAGAACTGTATTAGAACTGAACTAGAACTGAAACAGAACTGAACTATAGCTTAACTGGAACCGAAGTAGAACTGTACTAGAACTGAACTAGAACTGAACTAGAACTGAACTAGAACTAAACTAGAACTGAACTGAACTGAACTAGAACTGAACTAGAACTGAACTAGAACTGAACTAGAACTGAACTAGAACTGAACTAGAACTGAACTAGAACTGAACTAGAACTGAACTAGAACTGAACTAGAACTGAACTAGAACTGAACTAGAACTGAACTAGAACTGAACTAGAACTGAACTAGAACTGAACTAGAACTGAACTAGAACTGAACTAGAACTGAACTAGAACTGAACTAGAACTGAACTAGAACTGAACTAGAACTGAACTAGAACTAAACTAGAAATGAACCAGAACTGAACTAGAACTGAACTAGAACTGAACTAGAAATGAACCAGAACTGAACTAGAACTGAACTAGAACTGAACTAGAACTGAACTAGAACTGAACTAGAACTGAACTAGAACTGAACTAGAACTGAACTAGAACTGAACTAGAACTGAACTAGAACTGAACTAGAACTGAACTAGAACTGAACTAGAACTGAACTAGAACTGAACTAGAACAACTAGAACTGAACTAGAACTGAACTAGAACTGAACTAGAACTGAACTAGAACTGAACTAGAACTGAACTAGAACTGAACTAGAACTGAACTAGAACTGAACTAGAACTGAACTAGAACTGAACTAGAAGTGAACTAGAACTGAACTAGAACTGAACTAGAACTGAACTAGAACTGAACTAGAACTGAACTAGAACTGAACTAGAACTGAACTAAAACTGAACAAGAACTGAATACAAACTGAACTAGAACTGAACTAGAACTGAACTAGAACTGAACTAGAACTGAACTAGAACTGAACTAGAACTGAACTAGAGCTGAACTAGAACTGAACTAGAACTGAACTAGAACTGAACTAGAACTGAACTAGAACTAAACTAGAACTGAACTAGAACTGAACTAGAACTGAACTAGAACTGAACTAGAACTGAACTAGA
Organism: Lucilia sericata; assembly: GCF_015586225.1. NCBI lineage: Eukaryota > Metazoa > Arthropoda > Insecta > Diptera > Calliphoridae > Lucilia > Lucilia sericata. The sequence continues at coordinate 288,837 of NW_023994479.1, forward strand.
ACTGAACTAGAACTGAACTAGAACTGAACTAGAACTGAACTAGAACTGAACTAGAACTGAACTAGAACTGAACTAGAACTGAACTAGAACTGAACTAGAACTGAACTAGAACTGAACTAGAACTGAACTAGAACTGAACTAGAACTGAACTAGAACTGAACTAGAACTGAACTAGAACTGAACTAGAACTGAACTAGAATTGAACTAGAACCGAACTAGAACCGAACTAGAACTGAACTAGAACTGAACTAGAACTGAACTACAACTGAACTACAACTGAACTAGAACTGAACTAGAACTGAACTAGAACTGAAACTAGAACTGAACTAGAACTGAACTAGAAACTGAACTAGAACTGAACTAGAACTGAACTAGAACTGAACTAGAACTGAACTAGAACTGAACTGAACTAGAACTGAACTAGAACTGAACTAGAACTGAACTAGAACTGAACTAGAACTGAACTGAAACTAGAACTGAACTAGAACTGAACTAGAACTGAACTAGAACTGAACTAGAACTGAACTAGAACTGAACTAGAAACTGAACTAGAACTGAACTAGAACTGAACTAGAACTGAACTAGAACTGAACTAGAACTGAACTAGAACTGAACTAGAACTGAACTAGAACTGAACTAGAACTGAACTAGAACTGAACTAGAACTGAACTAGAACTGAACTAGAACTGAAATAGAAGAACTGAACAGAACTGAACTAGAACTGAACTAGAACTGAACTAGAACTGAACTAGAACTGAACTAGCTAGAACTGAACTAAACTGAACTAGAACTGAACTAAACTGAACTAGAACTGAACTAGAACTGAACTACAAACTGAACTAGAACTGAACTAGAATGACTGAACTAGAACTGAAACTAGAACTGAACTAGAACTGAACTAGAACTGAACTAGAACTGAACTAGAACTGAACTAGAACTGAACTAAACTGAACTAGAACTGAACTAGAACTGAACTAGAACTGAACTAGAACTGAACTAGAACTGAACTAGAACTGAACTAGAACTGAACTAGAACTGAACTAGAACTGAACTAGAACTGAACTAGAACTGAACTAGAACTGAACTAGAACTGAACTAGAACTGAACTAGAACTGAACTAGAACTGAACTAGAACTGAACTAGAGAACTGAACTAGAACTGAACTAGAACTGAACTAGAACTGAACTAGAACTGAACTAGAACTGAACTAGAACTGAACTAGAACTGAACTAGAACTGAACTAGAACTGAACTAGAACTGAACTAGAACTGAACTAGAACTGAACTGAATGAACTGAACTGAACTAGAACGAACTAGAAAAAAAACTAGAACTGAACTAGAACTGAACTAGAACTGAACTAGAACTGAACTAGAACTGAACTAGAACTGAACTAGAACTGAACTAGAACTGAACTAGAAACTGAACTAGAAACTGAACTAGAACTGAACTAGAACTGAACTAGAACTGAACTAGAACTGAACTAGAACTGAACTAGAACTGAACTAGAACTGAACTAGAACTGAACTAGAACTGAACTAGAACTGAACTAGAACTGAACTAGAACTGAACTAGAACTGAACTAGAACTGAACTAGAACTGAACTAGAACTGAACTAGAACTGAACTAGAAGTGAACTAGAACTGAACTAGAACTGAACTAGAACTGAACTAGAACTGAACTAGAACTGAACTAGAACTGAACTAGAACTGAACTAAAACTGAACAAGAACTGAACTACAACTGAACTAGAACTGAACTAGAACTGAACTAGAACTGAACTAGAACTGAACTAGAACTGAACTAGAACTGAACTAGAGCTGAACTAGAACTGAACTAGAACTGAACTAGAACTGAACTAGAACTGAACTAGAACTAAACTAGAACTGAACTAGAACTGAACTAGAACTGAACTAGAACTGAACTAGAACTGAACTAGAACTGAACTAGAACTGAACTAGAACTGAACTAGAACTGAACTAGAACTGAACTAGAACTGAACTAGAACTGAACTAGAACTGAACTAGAACTGAACTAGAACTGAACTAGAACTGAACTAGAACTGAACTAGAACTGAACTAGAACTGAACTAGAACTGAACTAGAACTGAACTAGAATTGAACTAGAACGAACTAGAACCGAACTAGAACTGAACTAGAACTGAACTAGAACTGAACTACAAGAACTACAGCTGAACTAGAACTGAACTAGAACTGAACTAACTAGAACTGAACTAGAACTGAACTAGAACTGAACTAGAACTGAACTAGAACTGAACTAGAACTGAACTAGAACTGAACTAGAACTGAACTAGAACTGAACTGAACTAGAACTGAACTAGAACTGAACTAGAACTGAACTAGAACTGAACTGAACTGAACTGAACTAGAACTGAACTAGAACTGAACTAGAAACTGAACTAGAACTGAACTAGAACTGAACTAGAACTGAACTAGAACTGAACTAGAACTGAACTAGAACTGAACTAGAACTGAACTAGAACTGAACTAGAACTGAACTAGAACTGAACTAGAACTGAACTAGAACTGAACTAGAACTGAACTAGAACTGAACTAGAACTGAACTAGAACTGAACTAGAACTGAACTAGAACTGAACTAGAACTGAACTAGAACTGAACTAGAACTGAACTAGAACTGAACAAACTGAACTAGAACTGAACAAGAACTGAACTACAACTGAACTAGAACTGAACTAGAACTGAACTAGAACTGAACTAGAACTGAACTAGAACTGAACTAGAACTGAACTAGAACTGAACTAGAACTGAACTAGAACTGAACTAGAACTGAACTACAACTGAACTAGAACTGAACTAGAACTGAACTACAACTGAACTAGAACTAAACTAGAACTGAACTAGAACTGAACTAGAACTGAACTAGAACTGAACTAGAACTAGAAAATGAACTAGAACTGAACTAGAACTGAACTAGAACTGAACTAGAACTGAACTAGAACTGAACTAGAACTGAACTAGAACTGAACTAGAACTGAACTAGAACTGAACTAGAACTGAACTAGAACTGAACTAGAACTGAACTAGAACTGAACTAGAACTGAACTAGAACTGAACTAGAACTGAACTAGAACTGAACTAGAACTGAACTAGAACTGAACTAGAACTGAACTAGAACTGAACTAGAACTGAACTAGAACTGAACTAGAACTGAACTAGAACTGAACTAGAACTGAACTAGAACTGAACTAGAACTGAACTAGAACTGAACTAGAACTGAACTAGAACTGAACTGGAACTGAACTAGAACTAGAACTGAACCAAAGCTGAACTAGAACTGAACAAGAACTGAACTAGAACGAACTGGTACTGAACTAGAACTGAACTAGAACTGAACTAGAACTGAACTAGAACTGAACTAGAACTGAACTAGAACTGAACTAGAACTGAACTAGAACTGAACTAGAACTGAACTAGAACTGAACAAGACTGAACTAGAACTGAACTAGAACTGAACTAGAACTGAACTAGAACTGAACTAGAACTGAACTAGAACTGAACAAGAACTGAACTAGAACTGAACTAGTACTGAACTAGAACTGAACTAGAACTGAACTAGAACTAAACTAGAACTCAACTAGAACTGAACTAGAATGAACTAGAACTGAACTAGAACTAGAACTAGAACTGAACTAGAACTGAACTAGAACTGAACTAGAACTGAACTAGAACTGAACTAGAACTGAACTAGAACTGAACTAAACTGAACTAGAACTGAACTAGAACTGAACTAGAACTGAACTAGAACTGAACTAGAACTGAACTAGAACTGAACTAGAACTGAACTAGAACTGAACTAGAACTGAACTAGAACTGAACTAGAACTGCACTAGAATGAGCTGCAACTGAACTAGAACTTGAACTACAACTCGAACTGAGGTAAAAGATGATTAGAATTGAAAATATCAGAAGTATTTCACAAAGTTATTTAAAATAAAATTATATTGGGATTAGATATTTTGTTTATTAAAATGTAAAGAAAAACAAATAAATAAAAAATTTTCATCTTATTTAGTAAATGACATCAACACTGTAGTCCAAACTTCACGTGCTGTTAAAACTCAATGGATGGATGGATGATGGTTTGCGAATGAAATGGAGTGAATGATGTGATGATGATTCATTGAAATATAATCCTGATAATGCTTTCAACAATTACTATAAAACAACAAAAACTTACGAAAGAAAATAATGTTTCATAAACTTTAAATACTCGGCAAACATGGTTTCTTCTTTATTATTATTTTTTTTCCAGATCTCTCTACTCTAAAGTCTATAACAGAACAACATCATTCAGTTCATAAAACATGGCCACAATCTTTAGTAATTTTTTCTCAGCTAAAGCTGTTTTATAGTACCCAACTTAAAATTGATATTCTTCATTAGGGTAGTAACAATTTTTAATCCCCCTGGGAGGGAGGGTAAAAATAAAAAACGACACTAGGCTTTTTTCCTCCTTGCTACCTTCGACGAAGAAAAAACTCTCACAAACACATAAAATTATATTAAAAATTTATTTCCCTTTTTTGCTGAAAATAAATGTGTATAAAAAAATCTTTGTTTCTCACCACAAATACAACAAAAGTTGGTTGATTTTTTTTTTTCATACAAATCCTTCAAAAAATCCATGTGATGAATTCGTATTTTTTTGCAGTTTTTATATTTTTTTTTTTTCTACGTTCTACAACATTTTGATTAATGATGCATTTAAAACAGACATAGTTAGTTTTAAGTTTTTGTTTTCAATTTTTATTATGAAAAAAACTCTATATTTTTTATAATTTTTCAGTTTTTTTGTAAAAGTGTATTTTTATGTTTTTGCTTAATGTGCAATACGTGTTAATCTTTTTTGACTGTATTTAAGTGAATTAAAAACGAAATGATGATTTTTCATTGTCAGCATGGATTAAAATCATGATTATGGTGTGTTTTCTTTCAGTTTTTTTTAAGAATTTTTCTTTTTTTTTTCTAAAATGTCTTTGATGGGACAATATATGTATATAATAGAAGTAATGCAATTGTTCTTAATTTTTCTAATATCTAAGAGCAAAAATATTTAACAAATAGTATAGATTTCCAAAAGTTTACTTAAATAGAGAATTTATCAAAATTTTTTTATTAAAAAGAAATCTATGCGAAAGTAACATGCACAGTATGTAATTTATTAAATAAAGCAAAACAATTAAAAAAAATCTGCAATGTACATACATATGCATTCTTAATAGAAAATACAACAATATTATATTTGTGAATAGCAAAATCTATTTAATAAATACCAAAAGATACAAAAAAGTAAAATACATTTACATACATATGTACATGTATGTATATATACTTACATACATTTATATAATAGTCAATTTGTTACCATTTTGAAATATTCCTGGGGAAAAATTGCTGAAAGAACACAATTTATATATAAATTTTTAATAACATCATTGCCACTATAATTGCCAGTTATTTATTAATCATTAACTTTTTCTATTTGGTGTCAATCCAATTTGTTGTACATAGTATTATTATGTGGTTCAACATACATATATACAAAATACACAGGAAAAAGTAATAGGGATACATTATGTTTAATGTTTCTTACTTAGTTAGTAATATATGATGAAACTTTACTTCCGATCCTTTTCAGTTTAGTTCAGTTCTAGTTCAGTTCTAGTCATTTCTAGTTTAGTTATCTAGTTCAGTTCAGTTCAGTTCTAGTTAAGTTCTAGTTCAGTTCTAGTTCAGTTCTAGTTCAGTTCTAGTTCAGTTCTAGTTCAGTTCTAGTTCAGTTCTAGTTCAGTTCTAGTTCAGTTCTAGTTCAGTTCTAGTAGTTCTAGTTCTAGTTCAGTTCTAGTTCAGTTCTAGTTCAGTTCTAGTTCAGTTCTAGTTCAGTTCTAGTTTAGTTCTAGTTCAGTTCTAGTTCAGTTCTAGTTCAGTTCTAGTTCAGTTCTAGTTCAGTTCTAGTTCAGTTCTAGTTCAGTCTAGTTCAGTTCTAGTTCAGTTCTAGTTCAGTTCTAGTTCAGTTCTGGTTCAGTTCTAGTTCAGTTCTAGTTCAGTTCTAGTTCAGTTCTAGTTCAGTTCTAGTTCAGTTCTAGTTCAGTTCTAGTTTGTTCTAGTTCAGTTCTAGTTAGTTCAGTTCTAGTTCAGTTCTAGTTCAGTTCTAGTTCAGTTCTAGTTCAGTTCTAGTTCAGTTCTAGTTCATTATTTCTAGTTCAGTTCTAGTTCAGTTCTAGTTCAGTTCTAGTTCAGTTCTAGTTCAGTTCTAGTTCAGTTCTAGTTCAGTTCTAGTTCAGTTCTAGTTCAGTTCTAGTTCAGTTCTAGTTCAGTTCTAGTTCAGTTCTAGTTCAGTTCTAGTTCAGTTCTAGTTCAGTTCTAGTTCAGTTCTAGTTCAGTTCTAGTTCAGTTCTAGTTCAGTTCTAGTTCAGTTCTAGTTCAGTTCTAGTTCAGTTCTAGTTCAGTTCTAGTTCAGTTTCTAGTTCAGTTCTAGTTCAGTTCTAGTTCAGTTCTAGTTCAGTTCTAGTTCAGTTCTAGTTCAGTTCTAGTTCAGTTCTAGTTCAGTTCTAGTTCAGTTCTAGTTCAGTTCTAGTTCAGTTCTAGTTCAGTTCTAGTTCAGTTCTAGTTCAGTTCTAGTTCAGTTTAGTTCAGTTCTAGTTCAGTTCTAGTTCAGTTCTAGTTTTCTAGTTCAGTTCTAGTTCAGTTCTAGTTCAGTTCTAGTTCAGTTCTAGTTCAGTTCTAGTTCTTCTAGTTCAGTCTAGTTCAGTTCTAGTTCAGTTCTAGTTCAGTTCTAGTTCAGTTCTAGTTCAGTTCTAGTTCAGTTCTAGTTCAGTTCTAGTTCAGTTCTAGTTCAGTTCTAGTTCAGTTCTAGTTCAGTTCTAGTTCAGTTCTAGTTCAGTTCTAGTTCAGTTCTAGTTCAGTTCTAGTTCAGTTCTAGTTCAGTTCTAGTTCAGTTCTAGTTCAGTTCTAGTTCAGTTCTAGTTCAGTTCTAGTTCAGTTCTAGTTCAGTTCTAGTTCAGTTCTAGTTCAGTTCTAGTTCAGTTCTAGTTCAGTTCTAGTTCAGTTCTAGTTCAGTTCTGGTTCAGTTCTAGTTCAGTTCTAGTTCAGTTCTAGTTCAGTTCTGTTCTAGTTTAGATCTAGTTTAGTTTCTAGTTCAGTTCTAGTTCAGTTCTAGTTCTTCTAGTTCAGTTCTAGTAGTTCAGTTCTAGTTCAGTTTCTAGTTCAGTTCTAGTTCAGTTCTAGTTCAGTTCTAGTTCAGTTCTAGTTCAGTTCTAGTTCAGTTCTAGTTCAGTTCTAGTTCAGTTCTAGTTCAGTTCTAGTTCAGTTCTAGTTCAGTTCTAGTTCAGTTCTAGTTCAGTTCTAGTTCAGTTCTAGTTCAGTTCTAGTTCAGTTCTAGTTCAGTTCTAGTTCAGTTCTAGTTCAGTTCTAGTTCAGTTCTAGTTCAGTTCTAGTTCAGTTCTAGTTCAGTTCTAGTTCAGTTCTAGTTCAGTTCTAGTTCAGTTCTAGTTCAGTTCTAGTTCAGTTCTAGTTCAGTTCTAGTTCAGTTCTAGTTCAGTTCTAGTTCAGTTCTAGTTCAGTTCTAGTTCAGTTCTAGTTCAGTTCTAGTTCAGTTCTAGTTCAGTTCTAGTTCAGTTCTAGTTCAGTTCTAGTTCAGTTCTAGTTCAGTTCTAGTTCAGTTCTAGTTTAGTTCTAGTTCAGTTCTAGTTCAGTTCTAGTTCAGTTCTAGTTCAGTTCTAGTTCTGTTCTAGTTCAGTTCTAGTTCAGTTCTAGTTCAGTTCTAGTTCAGTTCTAGTTCAGTTCTAGTTCAGTTCTAGTTCAGTTCTAGTTTAGTTCTAGTTCAGTTCTAGTTCAGTTCTAGTTCAGTTCTAGTTCAGTTCTAGTTCAGTTCTAGTTCAGTTCTAGTTCAGTTCTAGTTCAGTTCTAGTTCAGTTCTAGTTCAGTTCTAGTTCAGTTCTAGTTCAGTTCTAGTTCAGTTCTAGTTCAGTTCTAGTTCAGTTCTAGTTCAGTTCTAGTTCAGTTCTAGTTCAGTTCTAGTTCAGTTCTAGTTCAGTTCTAGTTCAGTTCTAGTTCAGTTCTAGTTCTAGTTCTAGTTCAGTTCTAGTTCAGTTCTAGTTCAGTTCTAGTTCAGTTCTAGTTCAGTTCTAGTTCAGTTCTAGTTCAGTTCTAGTTCAGTTCTAGTTCAGTTCTAGTTCAGTTCTAGTTCAGTTCTAGTTCAGTTCTAGTTCAGTTCTAGTTCAGTTCTAGTTCAGTTCTTCTTCAGATATAGTTCCGTTATAGTTTAGTTCTAGTTCAGTTCTCCTTCAGTTATAGTTCCGTTATAGTTTAGTTCTAGTTCAGAAATAATTCAGCTCATCTCTATTTCCGTTCTTGTTCTTACTTTTTGAATTTTCTACAATATTGAACCTAAAAATATGAAATTAAGTATGTAGAGCCCGGATTAAGTATAAAAGGGGACTTTTTAGTACTTTTTCCTTCTTCATTAACCTAGAAACATAAAATTAATCATTAAGAGTCCTAAATTAGCGAAAATATACAGGAAACGATTTTTGGTACTATTTCGTTCTATGACTGGTCCTTTTTGGATTTTATGCATGCACCCTGATTGTTTGAAAATCTTTAATATTAGACTTTCTGGTACTTTTTTGTTTAACGACTGTCATTTTTTGATTTTTGTAATATAATTCATACTGACTGTTTTTTTAACACATCATGATGAAGGGTACATAAGATTCGCACAGCCGAACATACGACTCTAACTTGTTTTAATGTTAAAAAGGCTGCAATTTTTTTTTTTATTGGTTTTTGTCCTTTATAAACGGATTTCGCTGAGCATCATTGACAGAACTATTGAAGACCTGAATACTGAATATATCTTCAAAAAACAAATGTATAGACAGACGGACATATAAACAGTTCGATCATGCTATCTCTAATATTGTAGAATAAAAATATGTATGTATGTATACATAATGTTATGTATACAAGCAAATATAATTTAGCTTTTTCTAATTTCGATGTAGTTATTTTTCTTGGTGTAATTTAAACCGAGAAATATGATATAAAATGTACTGTTTAGGATTATAACTTGCTTAGTTGAGTTTAAGAATTTTCCAAGTCCCAATGGCTAAAAATTGCTCGGAACGTTATATTAAAATAACACACATTACGCGAACAATGGCCGTTGTTTGCGGAGCTGATGTAATTAATCCTAACTTTAGGATGTCCTGGTTGACATGGACCGTGATTTTTGCCATTAATGCATTTTTTTGCTGTACAATTTATACCATCTATATTGGATTGGTGGTGGAAGGTGACTGGAAAGTAATGTTGCAGACACTAAGCTTAGTGGGAAGTGCAGCACAGGTGGGTTAATGTATTCCTTTCTCAGAATATATATTTTCAAAATAATTTACTAGGGTTATAGTAAATTGCTTGTGGCTCTTTTTCATCGTAAGGTAATGGTTTATTTGCATGAAAATCTGTACGATATATATAAGGAGTATGAAACCGACAAAGACTTTTGGATGATTCTAACATATCGCATTGATTTGATAACGAAAATTATGAAAATTGTTTTAATGATTTATATTTTTGTGGTGTGTAGCCTTGTTCTGTATCCCCTAATTTATGGGATGTTGTATGGCGAAAAATTGTTTGTTATGCAATTTTTAGTGCCCGGCATAGATCCATTAACTCATTTCGGTTATGTGGTGCATAATGTTGTCCATGTTTTTCTTCTGTGTTTGGGAGGTTTTGGAAATTTTGCCGGTGACATGTATATTTTTATATTCATTCTACATATTCCTATGCTAAAGGATATTTTAAGGATTAAATTTGAAAAACTAAATCGGATGACAACTGATAAGCGGGATTCAAAGAAAACGCTTCCGCTTTTAAAGGATATTGTCGAATGGCATCAACACTATAATAAGTGAGTACTAATTGAAGAATAAGTTAGAAGGCAATATTTTTTAGTTTTCTTTCAGATTCGTTAAGCAAGTTGAAGGAGCCTATTATAGTGTTATATTTGTTCAAATTTCTACTTCGGTTGTGGGTATTTGTTGCACAATTTTTTCCATTGTTATACATAGCTGGCCGGCTGCCTTCGTTATTTGGCATATAGCACACTCATATTGTATGCATATTGTGGACTTGGTCATTTGGTGGAAATTTCGGTAAGTCTAAGATCTTTATATTAAATATGTTGAACATAAATTCTTTAACAGAATGACGATGTAATTGATGTTATTTATGGTGATTGCTTGTGGTACGAACTGTCTGTACCAGAACAAAAATTAGTTCTCTTAATGTTACGAAAGTCCCAACGACCAACAACTTTGACAATTGGTCAAATTATGCCATTGTCTATGAGTACGGCTCTGCAGTTAACAAAAGCTATTTATAGTTATATGATAATGCTTTTAAATTTTTTGGAATCGGATGATATGTAAAGTTATTAACAAGATATTCACATAACGTTTTATATATAATGTAATTCTTTTCTAGTTCATTATTTAGTAGAATTTTAGAAAAAAAAAACTTAATGCAACTCAATATAGTAGAACTGCACAAAACTAAAGCCAATAGAATTTTATTATCCTGCAAATATTAATAGAAAATTACACACATTCCTCACCGAAAGTGAAACCACCTTTTTCTTTTCATTCCAAAATATTCTAGAATAATAATTTGAAAATTTATACAGTCAATATGAAGGTAAATAAACAGGTTAGGAGCTGCGACCAACTATGGACTGATTCGGAAAAAATTTCTCAGAACGATTGGTGTTTTACAAAACATATTAGAGTCAAATTTTATTTCAAAATCGTTATTAGTTCATGAGTTATTTGCCATTAAATGATTTTCAGAAGTGATTTTTATATGTTATGATCAAATATGGGCTGATCCGAAAAGAAATTTCTTGTGAACAAAACATATTTGTGTTGAAATTTGTCTCGATATGGTTATTGGTTAATGAATTGTGTTTAATTGATTTTTGGAAGTGAACTTCATATGGGAGATATGGTCAATTATGGACCGATCTATGGATATTAGATTTATATATTCAAAATTTTCTTGTAATACCATGTATACATCCATTCCCGGAGTATATACGTGCTTTGCTATGGGGGAGTTTGGAGTTTTGCTCATATCTCCTATCTGGAAAGCATACATATCTAAGAGAATTATTAAAGATCTGGCTCCCGAAGATATCTGGGGCAGAATTGATTTTAACAAACAAATCAATCTCTATGAACTTATAATTTTTATATTCACCATCTAAAAACGTAATCATGGAAGGAAGAATATATTAGTTTATGCATTAAAAACCTTTTCAGAGCGAACTTATAGCAGAATGGATTAGCATGCATGTTTGTCCGTCTGTCGGTATGATTATGGAAATGTTTCGAGAAGATTGGTATTTAAAATCGGTCCACAAATATTGTAACACCTATTTCCCAGTGAATATTAGAACTACAATGTTTTCAAACAACAATCCCATCAAAAATTGTATAGAAGGTTTTTTGCAGTTTCCAATTATTTTAGGAATTTATGTATATTTCAAGGAAAAACTTTACTTACCCAGTAAGCAGACAAGTAATATTGGAGCAATGTGGATATACTTACTTTTGGGGTGAATAACTAATTATTTTTGTTATCAAATCTTATAGAATGTTATCCATGATTTTATTATGAGTTTGGGAGTTCTTCGAATAATATATAATATTTATATTTAAATAACTTTAAAGAGCACAATTAATGTGTGTTTCTAAATTTTCAAAACTTTATTGCTTCTTAACAAATCTGCCTATAAACATACTACGTATTTTATGAATAATTTTGACCCATAACTTTTCTTCTGGTGTCAATTAAAACACTTACACTTATAGTTCAGTTCTAGTTCAGCTGCGGAGCTGATGTAATTAATCCCAACTTTAGGGTATCCTGGTAACATGGACCCGTGATTCTTGCCATAATGCATTTTTCTGCTGTACAATTTATACCATTTATATTGGATTGGTGGTGGAAGTTGATGGGAATTGATTGTGCAGACACTAAGTTCTAGTGGGAAGTGCAGCACATGCCGTTCAGTTCTAGTTCAGTTCTAGTTCAGTTCTAGTTCAGTTCTAGTTCAGTTCTAGTTCAGTTCTAGTTCAGTTCTAGTTCAGTTTCTAGTTCAGTTCTAGTTCAGTTCTAGTTCAGTTCTAGTTCAGTTCTAGTTCAGTTCTAGTTCAGTTCTAGTCAGTTTCTAGTTCAGTTCTAGTTCATTCTAGTTCAGTTCTAGTTCAGTCTAGTTCAGTTCTAAGTTCATTCTAGTTCAGTTCTAGTTCAGTTCTAGTTCAGTTCAGTTCTAGTTCAGTTCTAGTTCAGTTCTAGTTCGTTCTAGTTCAGTTCTAGTTCAGTTCTAGTTCAGTTCTAGTTCAGTTCTAGTTCAGTTCTAGTTCAGTTCTAGTTCAGTTCTAGTTCAGTTCTAGTTCAGTTCTAGTTCAGTTCTAGTTCAGTTCTAGTTCAGTTCTAGTTCAGTTCTAGTTCAGTTCTAGTTCAGTTCTAGTTCAGTTCTAGTTCAGTTCTAGTTCAGTTCTAGTTCAGTTCTAGTTCAGTTCTAGTTCAGTTCTAGTCAGTTCTAGTTCAGTTCTAGTTCAGTTCTAGTTCAGTTCTAGTTCAGTTCTAGTTCAGTTCTAGTTCAGTTCTAGTTCAGTTCTAGTTCAGTTCTAGTTCAGTTCTAGTTCAGTTCTAGTTCAGTTCTAGTTCAGTTCTAGTTCAGTTCTAGTTCAGTTCTAGTTCAGTTCTAGTTCAGTTCTAGTTCAGTTCTAGTTCAGTTCTAGTTCAGTTCTAGTTCAGTTCTAGTTCAGTTCTAGTTCAGTTCTAGTTCAGTTCTAGTTCAGTTCTAGTTCAGTTTAGTTCAGTTCTAGTTCAGTTCTAGTTCAGTTCTAGTTCAGTTCTAGTTCAGTTCTAGTTCAGTTCTAGTTCAGTTCTAGTTCAGTTCTAGTTCAGTTCTAGTTCAGTTCTAGTTCAGTTCTAGTTCAGTTCTAGTTCAGTTCTAGTTCAGTTCTAGTTCAGTTCGTTCAGTTCTAGTTCAGTTCTAGTTCAGTTCTAGTTCAGTTCTAGTTCAGTTCTAGTTCAGTTCTAGTTCAGTTCTAGTTCAGTTCTAGTTCAGTTCTAGTTCAGTTCTAGTTGAGTTCTAGTTGAGTTCTAGTTCAGTTCAGTTCAGTTCTAGTTCAGTTCTAGTTCAGTTCTAGTTGAGTTCTAGTTAGTTCTAGTTGAGTTCTAGTTAGTTCTAGTTGAGTTCTAGTTCAGTTCTAGTTCAGTTCTAGTTCAGTTCTAGTTCAGTTCTAGTTCAGTTCTAGTTCAGTTCTAGTTCAGTTCTAGTTCAGTTCTAGTTCAGTTCTAGTTCAGTTCTAGTTCAGTTCTAGTTCAGTTCTAGTTCAGTTCTAGTTCAGTTCTAGTTCAGTTCTAGTTCAGTTCTAGTTCAGTTCTAGTTCAGTTCTAGTTCAGTTCTAGTTCAGTTCTAGTTCAGTTCTAGTTCAGTTCTAGTTCAGTTCTAGTTCAGTTCTAGTTAGTTCTAGTTCGGTTTTAGTTCTGTTCTAGTTCAGTTCTAGTTCAGTTCTAGTTCAGTTTCTAGTTCAGTTCTAGTTCAGTTCTAGTTCAGTTCTAGTTCAGTTCTAGTTCAGTTCTAGTTCAGTTCTAGTTCAGTTCTAGTTCAGTTCTAGTTCAGTTCTAGTTCAGTACTAGATCGGTTTCAGATCTAATATGATTAATCTCTAAATAACAAAAATTAAATTTATTGACTACAATATAAAGTTTTCGCTAGGTGTATAATAAACTATATCAGGCGGTATAAATTATACTGTTTTATACTCAAACTTGATTAGTATTATTTAAAAATTGACCAATTCCCAATGGCTAAAAATTGCTCCGATCGTTATAATAAAATAACACGCATTACGCGAACAATGGCCGTTGTTTGCGGAGCTGATGTAATTAATCCTAACTTTAGGATGTCCTGGTTAACATGGACCGTGATTTTTGCCATTAATGCATTTTTCTGCTGTACAATTTATACCATTTATATTGGATTGGTGGTGGAAGGTGACTGGAAAGTGATTTTGCAGACACTAAGTTTAGTGGGAAGTGCAGCACAGGTGGGTTATTAAATTTCTTGCTCAAAATATTTATGTGCTAAATATATTTCTAGGGATTTAGTAAATTGCTTGTGGCTCTTTTTCGTCGTTGGGATATGGTTTCTATGAATGAAAAACTGTACAACATTTACAAGGAGTATGAAAACGACAAGGACTTTTTGACGATTTTATCATATCGCATTGATCTGATAATTAAAATTTTTAAAATTGTTTTATTGATTTATATTATTGTTGTATTCATCATTGTTTTGTATCCCCTAATATATGGGATGTTGTATGGGGAGAAATTGTTTGTTATGCAGTTTTTATTACCCGGCATAGATCCATTAACACATTTTGGTTATGTGGTACATAATGTTGTACATGTGTTTCTTTTATGTTTGGGAGGCTTTGGAAATTTTGCTGGTGACATGTATATTTTTATATTCATCCTACACATTCCCTTGTTGAAGGATATTTTAAGGATTAAATTTGAAAAATTAAATTGGATAACTCTACAAAAGCAGTATTCTAAGAAAACATTGCCACTCTTGAAGGAAATTGTCGAATGGCATCAGAACTATAATAAGTGAGTACTAGGTGGTGAAAATTTGCAGGTGGATATTTAATCTTTATGTTTAATCAGATTCGTTAAGCAAGTTGAAGGAACCTATTATAGTGTAATATTTGTTCAAATTTCTACTTCGGTTGTGGGTATTTGTTGCACCATTTTTTCCATTGTTATAGGCAGTTGGCCAGCTGCTTTTGTCTATTTAGCGTATAGTGCGATAATGTTATATGCATATTGTGGTCTTGGTCATTTGGTGGAAATTTCGGTAAGTATAGGGATCTTTAAATTAAATGTGTTTAACTTTATGTATTTAAATTTATGTGTGCTACAGGATGACGAAGTAATTGATGTTATTTATGGTGATTGTTTGTGGTATGAGCTGTCTGTATCGGAACAGAAAATAGTTTTATTAATGTTACGAAAATCCCAACGACCAACAACTTTGACAATTGGTCAAATGATGCCTTTGTCTATGAGTACGGCTCTGCAGTTAACAAAAGCTATTTACAGTTATATGATGATGCTGTTGAATTTTTTGGAATCGGATAATATGTAAAGTCATTTAATATAATTAAAATATGTAGTATGTGTGTAGTATTTTTAGTTGTATGCTAGTTCTAGTTCAAATTATAAATGAAAATGATGAAAATGATCCAAATGATGAGCTGTTTCCCATCGAAAGTGAAACCAGTTTCTTTTTGATTACAGATCACATCATATATACACATAATTATATACTTTATGAATTATATTATGTTCGATATATACTAATCCAGGAAGAATGTCAAATTTCTATATAAAAAAATGTGTGTTTATTTGTTTGTGGGTTTGTTTCAAGTCTATTAACGGTTGGACTAATTTTCTTTAAATTTTCACAGAGCCTTCCTATATATTTGGAAGGAACTATAGGTTATCTTTTATTTTTGAATTTCAAGTAGCCGAAGTGCCACACCCAAATACAATATTAGTATTAAGATATATGGAGTTCTCAATTTTTGTATTGATAACTTTGACATCCATATGAACACTTGAGGATAAACTATGCAGAGGTACAGAGGGCGTGGCACATCCCATATAAAGAAAATATTAAATTAGTATATTTAAGAAAAATAAAAACTGGAATACTCAAATTACTTCAAAGCTACTTTAGTATCAATATGAATATGTATGAAGAATGGGCGTGCTATTTATAGGGCGTGGCACCTTGCAAGTGAATTAAATATTCTTATATATTGGAAAACTCTTCGAGCTAGAGTTGTCAAATTTTGCACGAATATCTTTGACATCCATGTGAACAATTGGACGGAGTTTTAATAGGTTTGAAAAACATGGGTTAACTTGATATTGCAATCGTACCATCCATATATATATAAATGAAAGTGTGTTTGTATGTATGTTTGTTTGGACTTTTATAGACTGCTAAACGGCTGGACCGATATTGCTCAAAATTTTCAAAGTGTTTTCCTGTATGTCCAGAAGGAACTATAGGCTACTTTTTATGCTGATATTAAGAAAATATTGAATCAGATATGAATAACTTTAGCATCCACTAACGAACTACACATGAGGGTAGCGGAACCCCCCCATAGTAATTAAATGCAAAAATTCATTTATCTGGGAAACTAATAGATCTATATTCTTCAAATTTTGCACTAAAAACTTAAATATTCATCTAAACATTTAGAAGAAAAGGAGCGGACTTTTATCTGGGGGGGGACTTGAAGCCCCCATATGAATTAAATAGAAAAATTCGTATATCTTAGAAACTATTAGAGCTACAATCTTCAAATTTTACTTGAAGATTATAGCTTCATCTAAACATTTATAGTATAACGGGCGGACTTTCAATGGGGGACTTGGCACCTCCCATATGATTTAAATATAAAATTTAATTTATCAGGGAAACTAATAGAACTAGATTCTTCGAATTTTACTTCAATATCCATCTAAACATTTTGGAGGATAAAGTTCGGACTTTAATCTGAGGAACTTGAAGCCCCCACATGAACTAAATAGAAAAATTCGTATATCTGAGAAGGTACAGCTAGTAATAATTTAAAAAATAATATGAAAAGCAAGAACAGCATTATACAATTAAAACTATTCACACCTATAAAATGTTGAAATAAACCAATTTATTTTTATAAATTTTTAATTATTTTATTGCCTTCATCACTCTGCTTATATATATTATTGAATTGCTATATAAAATTATAGAAACCGATTAAACTGTCAATCTAGTTTAATGTTAAACACAGTTACCGCTATTATTTTAATACAAAGAAGATATTACTAATACACTGTTAAAATTATTTGAAAAATGTTTTTCAACTTTTACCGATAGTTAAATAAAATGAATTCAAACTCAAGTTTGATATCTTTTTAGGTACATTTTTTGGTTCAGTGTAACAGAATTTCTTCAAAGTCTTGTAAAATAATTTCTTTCAAGTTTCCAACTTGGTTAGTTGGTTTTTAAATTTATATCACTCTACGACTATGACTAAATATTGCTCTGATCGTTTTAATAAAATAATAAAATTACCCGAATAATGGCATCTGTTTGTGGTGCTGATATAGTTCATCCGAACTTCAAAATGTCCTGGTTAACATGGACCGTGATAGTTGCCATTAACGCATTTTTTGCTGTACAATTTATACCATTTATATAGGACTAGTTGTGGATGGTGACTGGAAAGTTATTTTGCAGACTTTAAGTTTAGTAGGAAGTGCCGCACAGGTGGGTGACAATTGTTATGTATTAGGATAATTTTCCTGAAAAATTTATTTCTAGGGTTATAGTAAATTGCTTTTGGCTCTTTATCGTCGTTGGGTTATGATTTCTATGAATCAAAATCTGGAAAAAATTTACAAGGAATATCAAAATGACAAAGACTATATGAAGATTCTATCCTATCGTATTGATTTGAATACAAGACTTTTGAAAATTGTCTTATTGATATATGTTCTTGCCGTGTTGCTTATTGTTTCGTATCCTCTAATATATAGTTTATTGTATGATGAGAAATTATTTGTTATGCAATTTTTATTGTCCGGTGTAGACCCTCTAACTCACGTTGGCTATGTGGTACATAATATTGTTCATATTATTCTTATGTTTCTGGGAGGTTTTGGAAATTTTGCTGGTGACATGTATATTTTTATATTTATCACACATATTCCTATGTTGAAGGATATTTTAAGGATAAAGTTTGAAAAATTTAATCGGGTAACACTTAAAACTCGGGATACTAAGAAAACGTTACCTCTTTTAAAGAAGATCGTCGAGTGGCATCAGAATTATAATAAGTGAGTAGTAAACATACACAAATATTTACATAATATCTAAATAATGTAATATAATTTTAGATTCGTTAAACAAGTTGAAGAATCCTATTAAGGTGTAATATTTGTTCAAGTTTTTACTTCGGTAGTCAGTATCTGTTGCACCCTCTTCTGCATTATAGTACGCAGTTGGCCAGCTGCCTTCGTTTATTTAGCTTACAGTACAATCATGTTATATGCATACTGTGGACTTGGCCATTTAGTGGAAACATCGGTAGGTGTATAAAGTACTCTTTAACAGAAATTATATATTCAATATCATACCTACATATTTCAGAATGACGAAGTAATGTACGTTATTTATGGCGATTGCTTGTGGTTCGAACTATCTAGGTCCGAACAAAATTTAATTCTCTTAATGATACGAAAGTCCCAAAAACCAATAACGTTGACTATTGGCCAAATTATGCCATTGTCCATGAGTACGACTCTGAAGTTAACGAAAGCTATCTATAGTTATATGATGATGCTTTTGAATTTTTTGGAAATGGATGATATTTGAAATCATTTTCAATAGCATTGTAGTTTCTTAGTTGTTCAGTTCAATTGATGATTTAACTCCAACAGCAATATATTAGTGTGCAATAAGGACACAACTTACAGTTCTAGTTCAAACCTTATTTGTTATAAACGTTTAACTTTATACCTGATTTAGTCAGTTCTAGCCAGTTCTAGTTCAGTTCTAATTCAGTTCTAAGTCAGTTCTAGTTCAGTTCTAAGTCAGTTCTAGTTCAGTTCTAGTTCAGCTCTAGTTCAGTTCTAGTTCAGTTCTAGTTCAGTTCTAGTTCAGTTCTAGTTCAGTTCTAGTTCAGTTCTAGATCAGTTCTAGTTCAGTTCTAGTTCAGTTCTAGTTCAGTTCTAGTTCAGTTCTAGTCAGTTCTAGTTCTAGTTCAGTTCTATTCAGTTCTAGTTCAGTTCTAGTTCAGTTCTAGTTCAGTTCTGGTTCAGTTCTAATTCAGTTCTAGTTCAGTTCTAGTTCAGTTTTCAGTTCAGTTCTAGTTCAGTTCTAGTTCAGTTCTAGTTCAGTTCTAGTTCAGTTCTAGTTCAGTTCTAGTTCAGTTCTAGTTAAGTTCTAGTTCAGTTCTAGTTCAGTTCTAGTTCAGTTCTAGTTCAGTTCTAGTTCAGTTCAGTTCAGTTCTAGTTCAGTTCTAGTTCAGTTCTAGTTCAGTTCTAGTTCAGTTCTATAGTTCAGTTCTAGTTCAGTTCTAGTTCAGTTCTAGTTCAGTTCTAGTTCATTCTAGTTCGTTCTAGTCAGTTCTAGTTCAGTTCTAGTTCAGTTCTAGTTCAGAGTTCTAGTTCAGTTCTAGTTCATTCTAGTTCAGTTCTAGTTCAGTTCTAGTTCAGTTCTAGTTCAGTTCTAGTTCAGTTCTAGTTCAGTTCTAGTTCAGTCTAGTTCAGTTCTAGTTCAGTTTCTAGTTCAGTTCTAGTTCAGTTCTAGTTCAGTTCTAGTTCAGTTTAGTTCGTTCTAGTTCACAGTTCTAGTTCATTCTAGTTCAGTTCTAGTTCAGTTCTATTCAGTTCCAATTCAGTTCTAGTTTAGTTCTAGTTTAGTTCTAGTTCAGTTCTAGTTCAGTTCTAGTTCAGTTCTAGTTCAGTTCTAGTTCAGTTCTAGTTCATTCTAGTTCAGTTCTAGTTCCGTTCGTTCAGTTCTAGTTCAGTTTTCTAGTTTCAGTTCTAGTTCAGTTCTAGTTCAGTTCTAGTTCAGTTCTAGTTCAGTTCTAGTTTAGTTCTAGTTCAGTTCTAGTTTAAGTTCTAGTTCAGTTCTAGTTCATTCTAGTTCAGTTCTAGTTCTTCTAGTTTGTTCTATTTCAGTTCTAGTTCAGTTCTAGTTCAGTCCTAGTTCAGTTCTAGTCCTGTTCTAGTTCAGTTCTAGTTTTCAGTTCTAGTTCAGTTCTAGTTCAGTTCTAGTTCAGTTTCTAGTTCAGTTCTAGTTTAGTTCTAGTTCAGTTCTAGTTCATTCTAGTTCAGTTCTAGTTCAGTTCTATTCAGTTCTAGTTCAATTCTAGTTCAGTTTCTAGTTCATTTCTAGTTTCGTTCTAGTTCAGTTCTAGTTCAGTTCTAGTTCAGTCATAGTTCAGTTATAGTTTAGTTCTAGTTCAGTTCATTCTATTCAGTTCTAGTTCAGTTTCTAGTTCAGTTCTAGTTTAGTTCTAGTTCAGTTCTAGTTCAGTTCTATTTAGTTTAGTTCAGTTCAGTTCAGTTCTAGTTCAGTTTCTAGTTCAGTTCTAGTTCAGTTCTAGTTCAGTTCTAGTTCAGTTCTAGTTCAGTTCTAGTTCAGTTCTAGTTCAGTCTAGTTAGTTCTAGTTTCATTCTAGTTCAGTTCTTGTTTAGTTCTAGTTGAGTTCTAGTTCAGTTCTAGTTCAGTTCTTGTTCAGTTCTAGTTCAGTTCTAGTTCAGTTCTAGTTTCAGTTCTAGTTCAGTTCTATTCAGTTCTAGTTCAATTCTAGTTTAAGTTCTAGGTTCAGTTCTATTCTAGTTCATTCTAGTTCAGTCTAGTCATTCAGTTCAGGTTCTAGTTCAGTTCTAGTTCGTTTCAGTTCAGTTCGAGTTTAGTTCAGTTCTAGTTCAGTTCTAGTTCAGTTCTAGTTCAGTTCTAGTTCAGTTCTAGTTCAGTTATAGTTCAGTTCTATTCAGTTCTAGTTCAGTTCTAGTTCATTTCTAGTTTTCATTGTCTAGTTCAGTTCTAGTTTAGTTCCAGTTTCAGTTCTAGTTCATTTCATTTAAATCTGCTTAGGTACAGTGTTAGTTCCTACCTTTGGTTGATTTCTTTGACAAATGTATATAAAATTTAATCTTTAGGAAAATTTAGTTAAAAGACAAAGTATTAAATAATATTATAAATTAAATCAAAAATCAAAAATTATCATCTTATACAGTCCGTTAAAATATTTCAAATTCATTCATGTGAATATTTTCTCATTTTCATGCAGTTTAGAAAATTTTTTCTAGCATTTTTTTTTCATTTTGTTTCTTTTGAAGTTTTTGACATTTCGTTTCACAAAGAAGGAGATTTTCTTTAAATTCAAATATGTTTATGATAAAACAAATTATAATAAAGTTGGCAATGTAAAAAAAAAATATAAAAAAGAAATCAAATAAATGATGAAATCACCCCAATCTATAAAGAATAAACGTTAGAATAAACAAACAGTAATATAAATAAAAATATGGAAACATTTTTGGTCAAAGATGACCGACCTAAATGTGGGCTATCAATTAGGTTGAGACGGAAGTAATGGTCGAAATGGCAAATATGCAATATTTGGTATAAAATACTTTGTGTTTATATGCAAAGCAGAAATCTAATTTCATACATGTTGTAGAATTTACACCCTTATTCAAATGCCAGTTCGACTGTACTGTAGAGTACAACCAAAATACATGAACGTTTAAATTTATTTCCCAAACAAAACAGCCTTCATCTACATAAATACATATTATACAACAAAATTAGGGAAAATATTATAGTAAAATATCAAAAAAAAATCTTTTATTTTGTTTTCAAACAAATAAAAGTAAAAAATGTACACACTCACCCAGGATAAAGTTCAGAGAGGCTGAAAGTAAAAAAAAAAAAAACATGGAAAAAACTCACCCCTGGAAAGGTGTGGCTATAAAAAATAAAGTATTATAAGGCATAAATAAAACCCTCATTTTTTTCGTTCTTTTTTTCTAATATTTTGACTACTCTAAGGCAGAGATACTAATACTCACACACACACACACACAGGACAAAGCAACAACTACTAAAACAAAATATCAATACTTTTTGTTAGAATATTTGAAAAATTTTCAAGCATCACAACATACGACGCACAGGAATATCGAAAACGGCAACAACTAAAGTTTACCCTCAAGTAGTCAAAACTGTAAGCAAAACAACAACTAAACATTGGAAGTCTATTTTAAGGCCTTAAGGATTCAGAGCAACAGCAACAACAACATAACAACTGAAATGGAAAGTTAAACAGAGTCCTGTGTGTAGACACACATACAATTACATATACATATTATTATGTGAGAGTAAGAGTATTATAATAAAATTTTATTAATAATAGAAAAATAAAAATGTATATTTCAACATTTAACAAGGATATCTAGTCAGGTAGTTACTACAGGCAGGATCTGTGTAATGCCATAGAATATTCCCTCTCTAACTCTCTCTCTCTTTCTCTCTAGTAACTAGTGAGATGCTTAACAATTCCAATAGATTATTTACACATAAAAATTGGTATTATTTTAATTTCATTTTCAACTACTCATTCCTAGAGGGCGTTATTACCAGTGACGTCATTATTTTCCATTGATAAGTCAATGTGTAATGTTTCTTAATAATTTGTTTATTTAAGGAAATTTATTTATAATTATGAGCGGAAATGAAAATGTAATAAAATAATTTCAACACGTTTTAAACTTACAGCATCCCAAATTAATGTTTACTTTACATGTTTACAGGGTGTACTAAGTGGAGGTGTTATTTCGATACTTTCCTGTTTTGAAAGTATCTTTTTTAGTGCCACCAGTAGGTTAGAAGTAAGTGTTCTAGTCTGTCTGACTGACTGGAGGTCGTAGCTTCGATTTCCACTTGAGATACCACCGCTGGTAAGGGAGAGCACAACAAGCCCGTCGGACGCCTATGTAGATGTATTTCTTCGGATCTGATATAACATATGAACATACGCTTTTAAAACTAACTAACTAAAACATCTCTTAATAACCTACACTACTATATCAAGTTGATATTTGTAACGCACTAAAATCTTAAAATATACTTTGAGCATCGTTTACGTCATGTCCGTCCATCCATTATAAAGTTTCAATCAAAGTAATTCAGTTTTGACCTAAAAGAATCTTTATGTCAATTCGATCATGTCATGTTGATCCATGATTTCATATAACTCTCATACAATATCCTTAATATCACTAACGTTTACTCAACATTCGGCCATCTTTGACTCTAGGCCAAAAGCCAGCTTTAGAAAATTTAGCTGTAAATATTGGTATCGCTATGAAATTCGGCAGATAACCTAGACGGGGGCCTTCAATGATTTGATAAATAAACGTTTTAAGATATTGATAAGCGATCATAGTAAGATTTATAT